>NC_047526.1:34349808-34421461 GCF_902827115.2 Pseudochaenichthys georgianus | reverse complement strand
AGAGAGCTGTTGTAATAAATATCATCATATAATTTAATATTTCCCAGTTTGCCTTCATTCAAACTGTCACTGTTTGATCTTGTTGTTGTTGTTGTTAGGTTAGGTTCATATATGTTGATTTAGTTTAGTCTTTCTTTTCCCAACATTACTTTGTCTAGATTTTCATCAATAATCTGACTTTTTTATCGGTATGTAAAATGTACTTGGTGATGTCTTGCCTTGCTCATGCTGTTTTCTCTGTAGTCCATTATTACTCTGAAAGAATAAGATGCATCAGTTCGACGAACACTCGACCTCAGATATCCTTATTTCTTAAAAATATGAGTTTTTTTTTTGTGATTTAGGATTCTGATCTGCCGACACCGATGCAAGTGAGATGCAAGTGAGGAAAATCATGATGTGGAGACGAGAAGACCCTTAATTGTACAAAGTAAAGCATATTTGCATCACCAAGACGAGATGCACTGCATAAGGACGATTAAAAACTTAAGGGGGTCATTGTATAATAACTTAACATCACAAATGAATAGTACACAAAGTTGTTATATTCATAAAAGTGTTAGATATCAAAATGCTAAACTATGTACAATTATAATCCAACAACTGCAACAATATGCTGCTCAAAAGTAAACACAAAACTACATTTTATTTATGTTATGTTGCGTTTATTAAACAAAGTGTCTCCCATTGTGATCAAATATTAATGAATAAAACTTTTTATTGTACCATAATTATCAAAATATCCAAGACCCAAATATAACATGTATCTTTCAATGCCCACATTTTTTATTTTAAAAACATTTAAAGAAATTGACAGTTTGGTGACTTTCAGCACCATCTAGTGGCCATTAGTGGTATTGCAACACGCTCATCCCACCTACAAAAAAATCCCAGAAATCTGCCATCTTCATTATAGCAATGCATGTTCGTGATTTAGAAAAGCACTTGATATTTATGTCAGTTTTAAACTGAGGGTTGTAGATATTAAATATGGCCACTAGAGGCAGTGTTGAGCGTTGATTTTCAGGTCACTCTCTTGGCATTCACCGCGTGCCTTAATTGTATGGAAATTTAAATCAAGGTCCGCTGTGAACACGAGGAGAGACGACCCATCATTCTTTTCCGTAGTAATATTTCACTCAGTTACTTTAACTCATTTCAGTTCTCGTAAAAAAAAATGCTGTGTTTTTTGCCGTTTTGTAGCTGCTCCAGTTTGTCAATGTTTTGCCTTTTTATTCTCCAAAAAAAAATCCCATTTTCTTCCAGCACTGCTCAACCGCACGTTATCCCTCTGTGTTCAGCTTCACTGGGCTTTGTCTCTTACATAGTTATCTCAACCTTCAAGATGCTTTTTGACATTGGTGGCAGTCCTTGTGATCTTACTATCAAGGCATCGAGGGACATTTACTACATCCATAACAATACATGTTCAAACTTGATGAATTTGTATAAAAGAACCCAGACACATACATTACTACATTTGTAACCAAGGCATCTCGTATCAGCTCACACAGCCTGCGTTAATTGACTTGAGGTGTAAATATGTATGATAGTCACTTTTCTCACCAAATATCGAATGTTGGCCATACTGTCTACACTGGTTATTTATCATGACCATGCATATGTATATGTACAATACATATATTATGTATTCTGACTACACCCAGGAGTTAGAGAATATAGCATTTATAATAACATCATTAATGCTGATTATTTAGTTTAGTGATTATACTGACTATTATTAAAAGTACATGATGTATTAGGACACTTCTGCCGCCCCCCTTTTTTCTGCAGTGCTCTGTCTCCTCCTGTAGTCCTAAAACAGGTGTGTGTGTGTGTGTGTGTGTGTGTGTGTGCGTGTGTGTGTCCTGCTGACCTCCACAAAAAAGGCTTCCTGCTGGGACAGCTTCGTTTTACCCAATGGCGAAACTGACAATACCATTTATATCCAGGCTACATTAACTATTCAAAGATAAATGCTTACCACTTACAATACTAGCATTTTGCATGTTTAAAATATGCTAATTAATGTGTTTTCCAACATCCACGCACCTTGCAAAAAAATCTATTTGCTACGACCTAATGCCATCATTTCCACATTTTTGCTGGGCTTTTAAAACCAAAATAATGTCTACTTTCCATCTGATGGATAAGAATCAAGCTAACGTTGATTGATTAGCGATTTCACCAAATTGTGATTTTCTTACTTCTCAGATTGCTGCATTGGGAGAGCCTCAGTTAGTGCATCCAATAAAGCTCAAGTTATTTTGTGTTTCAGAACCTAGATTTATTCTCGCTGGAGATCCAAACACTTCTAAGTGCATGTCATACAAGGATGCAATTTCAACTCCAGGAAAATAAATGATGTTGGAGACGGAGTGCCTGATTGATGTCTCTGTAGTGATTTCAAACAGAAACCAATAAAGCCTTCCTGTGAAACTGAAAAAAATGCAGCATGCAGAGGGAGAGTAATGTAAGGATATGCAGTATTTATGGATGCAAAGGAAGCACCGGTATGGTCCTTTAAGCAGCACTGCGGACCATTAAAGCATTATCCTCCATTATCCAGCAGCAGCATCCATAATGCACGTTGTTATACAGCACTGCATTAATGACAGCTGCAGGGAGGAAGCTGCTGCTGCGCTTTTACCTCCATCCCATGCACCCCGAGAGCTTCAAACGTCCTGTCAGGGAGCAGTGTTATAGTATTCTTTCATGTGGTTGCTGCAGATGGAGAAGGAGCCATGCTCAATGGCTCTCCGGCAGAAGAGAGGACCCATCTGCAGCTTCGTTACACGCTCAAATGCTAATGACCCAGATAGCTCATGTAGGCTAAAAATGCAGAGAGAGGGGGGTGTGGGGGGGGGGGAGGGGTGGGGGGGGCTGCCTTTGTGGGGGTCGGGCGTGTGTGTTAGAGCCTACAAAAAATCTGCAATACTCGAGTGCACATCTTAAAGGACTCAAATGATAATGCATGTTTGTGAACCCATGCATTACACCGTAATAAAAGATATAGCAATTATTAAGATTCTAGGGTTTTATAAAATGTTAACACCCAGAGTAAAACATCACATGGATTTGATGCAACATTTAGGTGTGTGTGTGTGTGTGTGTGTGTGTGTGTGTGTGTGTGTGTGTGTGTGTGTGTGTGTGTGTGCGTGCGCGTGTAGCCTTCTGCTAATATTTCAAAGGAGAGGAGAAGTTCCGCAGAGCGCGACACTGCGGCTGCTGCAGGATCAGATTTAGCGCAGATGAAAGGAGCTGGTGGAGGCCTATACAAATGTCGGATTAAAAGGAATATACGATGTATAAATGTATGGAAAAACCAACCAACAATACCTTCCAGTAGCAGTGAGCAGCGTTAGTGGCGCAGCTTTCTATTTTTTTTTGTTTTATCATCGATATTTACTGACATTTTATGCAGTCAATACCTCCATAAAACCACCGATGAGAGGTTGTGCTCGTCCGGAGATAGAGCGCTTTACATCGGATTGATGTGCGTCCAGCTCCCGGTCCTCCGGAGGTCCACGCAGGGATGCTGAGGATGCGGCTTGGATGTTGCGGGGGATGCGGAGGTCGGACTGTCCTTCCACTGCAGATGAATTCAAAAATTCAAAAAAAAAGACGATTGTTCTTTTTCCCTCTCTGCAGAAGAACTCCTCATGCACAAATAGTCCAAAACCCAGAACATCCTAAGCCTTTAAAAAGCAGGTTTTGTGTGCAGGGTGCAGTCAGGAGGAGGATACAGGAGCTGAATGGAGGGATGGAGGGAGAGAAGTTGGGCGCAGTCAGAGGGAGAGAGGAGAGGAGGGGGAGGTCCTCTGAAAGTCACATGGAGGCTGCATTTTACATCCTCAGCTTCTCTGTCCTCCCCCTCCCTCTCTCTCTCTCTCTCTCTCTCTCTCTCTCTCTCTCTCTCTCTCTCTCTCTCTCTCTCTCTCTGAGGATGGAGGGAGGAAAGAAAGAGTGAGAGCCTCAGCAACAAACAGAAGCATCCATCTGAACCGCCTTTTCATTTACAGGAAAACAACAGATCAACGTGTATAAATAAAATCACATTACATGTGGATCCATTGATGTGATAGCTGTTCATGTTTAACACCTATTCCAAAACTAAGAGCCTTATTCTGCTGCTGTAGTTAAGGGTGTCCACATACTTTTGGCCATATGCAATAGGACCAGTGGTGCAGGAAGTATAAATAAAACAATTATTGCACTTATTTGTATTTTACCGCAACATTTGTGTTTTTAGCTGATGCAATATCTGTAGCCAATGACCGTTTAAATCTAAACATTTATGGATATACATTCCCTGATTAAGGCCCATTTCATCTACTTAATGTACTGTGTACATGAATGCCCTTGAGTTCCCCTATAACCTGACTTTTGTTGATAATCATGGTTAATATCAAGATGGGTGTGTATTTGCAGGAAACATCACAACAATAACAAAAAAAACAAGGAAAGTGGAGCTTGGTGTTAAAATATTTTTGTCAAACATGATGACAAAATCACAAGTTACAGTAGGTCACGATCGTCCAAAGATATGGGTTTTTCCATCCTTTTCTTTCCACGTGTATTGAGTTTACATTACATATAACCAACCGTGCAATAGTTTGGGTGTTTTCATAAGTTATAATAAAGTATTACTTTGGTTTAATGATGTGAAATATAATGAACTGTAATACTGAGACTTTAGTTCCACCTGGAGTAAATTCACAAGCTACCCTGCCGTATACAAAGTCATTCAAACTGCACCTTTACCAGCTTTGAGAACACTTTAATGATCAATAATTATAATCACAACATATATTATATATTTGCCAATGTGCATAATGAGTAGCCAAAAGTAAGTTTAAGTAGGCTAGGCTATATTTACAATACCAATGTTTTTATTTTACTTGATAACATTTTAAATGCAGACTATTACTACACTCTGGTACTTCTACTTTTACATAAGTACAATATCTGAGTAGCCTACTTCTCCCACATATGTATCTATCCTTGCTGCGTTGTTTACTGTCATTGTTGCGTAACACATGGTTACGGAGGCAGTGACACAAGCCTGTTTTGATCGCTGTCATGTAGTTGAGCTAACTGAGCTAGCCTCATTGCTGCAGGAGTGTATCTGAGCTGCTGCTGGTTCAATGGTCTCGTCCTCCAGGTTAAGGCTCATTTTGCGTCATTTTGTGAACAATTGTATGGGAGAGATGTCCTCCAAAGCCCAGATGCCGACCCCAGAATCAGCCATGCCCGGCCGTAATGCAGGCATCAAAGTCTCAGGTAAGGTAGCCTAGCCTTAGCATGTTAGCTTCATTAGCAAAACAGATGTAACTCTACGGCAACTTAAACTTTATTCTAGCGAAATAAAGCGATATTTTTGCTGGTTTATTTTGTGTTGCGGTAAACGTTCGCGTTGTTGTCTTGGTCACGGCCGGATTTATCCGTTATAGAGACCTTAATACGTTTTCATTGTCATTTAATAAGTTAGGGTTAGGTTAGGTTAGGTGTTAGGTGTTTTTACACAGGCAGGGCCGCCCCTGGCCAATTTGTGGCCCCAAGCGACATTGTGAGATGAGCCCCCCCCCCCAACCAACAGTTGTTTTTGGAAACAAAGTAGGCTACTTTGCAAATATAATTCCTGTTTATTATTATTATTATCAACACAGTTACTTTTTTATACAGTGAGGTAAATGGTAAATGTGCATGTATGTCGTTCAGTCTGCATTTCCTGCCAAATACTAGCCTCAAAAAGATTAAAATATAATTAATGCAAATAAACTACTTCTACTAATAATAATCATAATCAATTCAATAATATAAATACTATATTATTTTATTATAATATAGTCAAGACAAAACATGCTTATGACATGCTCAAAAACTGATATTTCTTAAATCTGTATTCTAGTTCCCTCTGTAAGCAATGTATCAACAACTACACACACATTTCTCTCAGTATTTCTCTGTGTTGTGGTTGACATGATGATGACTGTTAGGAGTAAAAGTTTACTTTTTATTCATGTACTTTTTATTCATGTACTTTTTATTCATGTATTTTTTCTTTTAACGTTTCTTTTATTATCTTTTACTGTTTTTAAATGCCTTTGTCTGAATGTCTTTCATTTTTGTAAAGCACCTTGAATTGCCTTGTGTTGAAAGGTGCTATATAAATAAACTTGCCTTGCCTTAAAGAGCCTGTGACACCATCCCAACAACTGTTGTGCAATGAAATATTGGGCTACTAGTAATCTCGAACCGTCAGTTTAAAAAAGAAAAAGCGATACCGTTTCGTTAAATATCAATAATTTCGAACATCGCGGGGAAATTCCTTCACTCATTTTGAAGTTTTGGGGGAAGCCGGAAGTGACGTCAATGCGGGAACGCTTCGAGAGCCAAACACGGACAAAGTGTGTTGTGTCATGCGTAGAAATGGTGAATTACTGAAGTGGGCCGGTCGAGAGTCCCGGGATGATTTTTAGTCCCAGTCCACCACTGGCTACATGACCATATGATCGCCCATATTGACGCACCTCATTCCTAAACTTCTAACAGATACAACATAAACCGATCCTTCAGCCTCATGAGCTCTCAGACACGTTCAACATTAACCTGTCATCGCTGTCTGAGCTTGCTGCTGTGTGCGCCGTTGTGCGTTTACATCTGACTGTATATATATAAAGGTTTACATGCAGACGCTGGGATCCTGAACGGTGCAGCTGGAGCGCTGTGCCCGCAATGACGTCACCCATCATTTGGCGGGACTTGAAGAATCCGCGAGAAGATCCAGAAAATTGTCAACATTGAAGGATTAATGGTTATCAAAGTACAAATATCCAAAATCAGTTCAGTAACGGTTTTCAAGGGGACAATATGTACTCAAATTGATGGGTTTGGATGATGGGGGAAAACCGTGTCACAGGCTCTTTAAGGGGAGAGGCTGAGCGTCAACATGAAATGTGCAAATTCACATAAAAATGAATAAAAGGGGAAAAAATGCTCCATGTTTTTTAGGCTGCAAACTTTAACTGTTATGTAAGCCAACTAGACAGACAGTGTATCACTCTTCCTCCTGTACATTAGCAGATCAAAGGCATCACATACTTGAATGAATGTTAAATAAAGAATGCTGGAAATAACTGCATCTCCATTAGCCTATATGCTCTGCAGAGACTGCCTTCTTCATGTTGTGAATTGCAGCTGATGTTTTAATATGGCAATGTGACATACAACATTCGCAAGTTGTAAATTTGACTCATACAATAACCCACCTTCGGGTGATGCTCTAGTTTCTTCATGTTTTGTTTTTTTCCCTCTAGCTTGCGCCCGACTGAAACTGTCTTTTCACCGACATCTCTTCACCTGCACTAGTGGCCGTATCAAAGCCGTGATTGGTCAGATGTCGATTCATTGCAACCGTGTTGGGTTACAGACGTGCTCCCCTTGTCACCTCTCACTCTTGCGGGGGGTGCACGGAGAACTGAGCGGGGCTCCATGCGCAAGGCGGGGCCCCATGCAATCTGCAAGATTGGCCCGTAGGGAGGGGCGGCCCTGCTTATTAGCAAAGATGCTCTCTAACTTCCTTAACTGTTTCTGTAGAAGCTATCGAGCTGTTAGCACCGGCTTCTATGCATGCGCAAGCAGTTTATTGAGCACTGTATGAGTATCATTAATACCACAACCACGTGTGTATTTAATACTAATCAATACAACTTGTTATGTTCCTACTGAATTATTGCTCTTTATCTGTACTCTTACCCATTATCACAGTGCTGAAAGAAGTAGGCTACTCAGAAATGTAATTAAGTAAAGGTAGTTAAGCATAATGTCAACAAGCATACACGAGTGTTTAATTGGAAATTATTGCACCCCAAAGGAGCCAATGTTTAATACTATGATACATTTTATTTTTTCATTTGTAGGCCTCGTGGGGCTGGCCAACATTGATTTAAATTGCAAGTTATAACATGTTTACCTTGTTAAAGTTGATATTCAAGTCCTAATTAATCACATTGACAATCAAAAACTATTTTCTAAGCAGTTATGGATGGACTTTTTGCAGAAAAATGAAAAAAACAATCAATCAATTACATAGAAAACAGAAACATGTAAAAATATTGAGACATATTGATCACCATATTAACATTTTCACTTAAAATCTAGAAAGATAATATTGCGTTATTGACATAAAAAGGGATATTAAGCATTACACATCAGATTTTCGCAGTTTCACTTCCTAAACGTCAGTATTTGCTTTCAATAATCCAAAACATTGTTCTTCCTCTAACAAGAAAATGGCTTAAACAAAAGTGTGTTGTGTGAGATAGGGATGTTTTTTTATACAAACAGACCGATAGCAGCACCAAGTTGGCAGTTGGGGCAATTGGCACCAACCTGCCCCCTCTCCACTACAAGTGAGGGCGCTGAGGCTTGGCACGAGATGAATAGATCTGCACTGGCACGAACAAAAGACACACACACCCACCCACACCCACACACACACACACACACACGCACACGCACACGCACGCACACGCACACACACACACACACACACACACACACACACACACACACACACGCACACGCACACGCACACACACACACCCCAACCTCTAACATTTAAAAGATGACAGAAATAAGTAGGAGGTGTAAAGGTTGCGTGGAGAAGATATTGACTGGTGGTGTATGGGTTCAGTGTTAAAGAGACTGGGAGAAATGGGAAGACAGGAGGAACACAGAGTCAAATGTTTTGATTTTTTTGGGTTGATTTGTTGTTTTTTGGGAGTTGGACTGGAGGGGGTTGGACTGGAGAAAGGAGGATGTGGGTTAGGAGGGCGGGGGTCCACCGCGAAAAGCACGATTTGGATGGATGGACGGACGATGGGAAGGTTCAGACGGAGTGGCAGACACGCTGGAGCGTCGCCAAAGCTTCTCGGGAACGCTGCCACATTTCGAGAGACGAAGAGGGAGCAAGGGAGGGAAAGGAGAAGCCATGCCTGCAGTGGAGAGACTTGGCAGGGCTTCCCCTCCTTTGTCTGTCTGGCTCGGGGCTGCAGCGCCAGAGGAAATCAAGAAATGTCCAGGCGTGCTGGTGCTGGTGCTGGAGGAGGAGGAGGTGGATCTGGACTCCGAAAAAGACGAGAGTGAAAAAGTACTTTTCGAACGAGCGAAAAACTCTTCTGAAAGAGCAGTGGAAACAAAAAAAAACAAACGGGCGATTTTCTCTTTTTTTTAGCGGTATTCGCCAATGGAGCCATCAATCAACAACATCCAATGACCTTAATGGCAAGCAAGTGTTTTTAAAGAAGAGCAGAAGAACGTCCATAAACTGGAAAAACAATGGATATTAAACCTCAGAAAGTCGAAGAAGGCCAATCCTCCGCCAAGCAAGAGGTTTGTTTTGACAACTTGTTCAATGTCTTTGATCAAAATCGACTCAATCTGGTGAAATTGCTCCGGGGGAAAATGTTTTTATGTCAATTTCAGCAAGAAATCTTAATTTACGCGTCCAAATGTAGAGTATCTTTTGTTGATTTGATCTGTTGTTTGGTTCTGGTAACTGGGCAGGGCCAGAAGCCTTCAACTCAGAATCAAATCTTATTGTTCGACCTTTTGTATATCCTTATGCAGTTGACTTTGATGATATTCAATCGGATTGTATGGATTTTAGCACTCGTAAGGATGCAAACGGGACGATAAATTGGTCATGGTTAAAAAAACAAAAACATTACATTACATGTCACTTGTTAGACGCTTTTATCCAAAGCGACTTACATACATTCGGTACTGTGGACAATCCCCACAGGAGCAATTTGGGGTGAAGTGTCTCAGGGACACAACGACATGCTGACTGCAATGGGACTCGAACTTGCTACCCCCTGATTCGAAGTCCAGCACACTATCCACTGAGTCACAGCCTGCCCTCATCAAGGTCCATTTATTGATTGTTCTGGATCTTTGAATCAAATGATTTGTATTAGCAAGTTGACTGAAAAGGTGTTTTGCTGGTCTCACCTTAGGCCACACCCACTTTCACTGATAGGTGTGGTCATAGATGAGCTCTGTCACACCTGCAAACACACCCAACAATGACTTTACAGTTTTTACCTGCACATCACTGCGGAAAGGTGAAACGTCGAACCACTGGAGGTCAAAACTAAATGTTCAGTTACTCTGAAAGGACTTTTATCTCCATGTTGTGTAAAACGTAGAGATTGAAGCTTGATTTTGGAAACGGCTGTGCAATATAATCTCACAAATTAAGTATTTTAATATCAATCAATATTTGACATCCTGAGAGTTTGATACTATAGTCATGTCAATAAGGGTTGTAATAGTAAGTAATTGGACACATAAGTACGAATAAACGGGTATTAATTACCCAAAAATGCACTTATTATTTTCTCAAGTTGTCTATAAAATGTCAGGAAACAGTGAAACATGTATAAATATAAGCAGCTGGAATATGCTTTAAAAAAATGTCAAAGAATTTCCCACTTAATTTTCTTTCAACCAATTGTTTAAGCTCTACTTTTATCCACTTTCATGTGACTAAACTCTCTGAACCTTTAACATAAATACCATGCAACTCTGACGTGTTGTTGTTATTGCCTTTTGTTGATATACTAGTAGGGCCCGTTTGTGAATTTACCAAGCGATGGTTGTATAATAACTGCAGAAAATAATGTAACAATTTCTATGTTTTTGTTGATAAATCAGGCTCAAAAGTCTCTAATTTAACACCTTTTCACTGGCTAATTATGTCGCATTGAGACTTTTAAAACCCATTAAAACATCTTATGCTTGTTACTTGTGAGATATAACCTCATGATGAATACCTCGAGTTGGCATTTTACTAAACACTTCACCACAGATGGAAAAAGTGAAAAGAAAAGCCTAATGAAGAAGTGAATGTCATCCCCATCGCAGCTGAATGCAGAGGCCTCAGACTTCCAGCAGCTGGTCTCTAATTAGCAGGTGTGTTTGTGGGTGAACATCGTCTTTTCCGCAGCTTGCTGTGACTCATTTTCAGAGGCAATAATGGACACAAATATCAGGTGTGATACTTTGCGAATAAGATGGTGTTTCCAGATATCAAGTTGTTTAAATAGCTTAAAGTTGTCTCACCACACAATGCAAGCTAAATGCAGCGCTTTTAGTTGAAGTTAAACAATATTTGTCCAGCTGTTTGATGCTCTCCTTATTAGCACCTCTAAGTACATGGGCCGGGTGGTGGCGAAGTCCATAGCGACTTGGCTTGGCAACTGGAAGGGTCACGAGTTCAAGTCCCGGCAAGACCCCGTGCTACCGAGGTGTCCCTGAGCAAGGCCACGTTTCCTACACTGCTCCCCGGGCGCCGTTCAAAATGGCAGCACACTGCTCCTAACACGAGGATGGGTTGAATGCAGAGAAACCATTTTGTGTAGTTTATTTTATTTATTTATAGTGTCGTGGACGGTCCCCATCGATGAACTGTCACAAAAACAGTAAATGGTGCAGCTTTAGCCGACATGGCTAATTTCCAGCTGTTGTCCCCGGCCAGATGGTAATAGAACAACCCTTAAAATTACAATATATCAACAGCATTAGTTATAAGAAAATATATAAAATAAAATAAAAAGGAGGAAAGACAAGTAGATACCGGTGTGAGGATAAAAGAGAACAATAAACAACACACGTTACTATATACCAGGGGTGCCCAACCGGTCTGGGGAGATTCCCAGTCGATCGCGAGATGTGTCTAAAAATAGAACAACAATATTCTGTTTTATCGTTAATGTCCCGTCACATAATCTTCCTGGGCCAGAATAATGCACTTGAACGCATCAAAGCTTTGTGATTGGCCGCGTGACCCCATGTGTCGGGGCGTGGGCTGGTGGGCAGTAGTTCGCTGACATTGTCCGTGTCAACAGGAGTGACAGTCCGCACACACACAAGACCGCAATCAATGGCAGAAGCAAAACAGCCCAACATATATAATTTTCACTCCGAGTGGGAGGATGATTATTTGTATCTATTCCAATTCAAAGTCCATCAGTCTCGTCTGCAATGCGAGCGTGGCTTTATCGAGAAGATAATTTAAGAGCGGCATTTCAAAACAGTGCACAAACGCTACGAGACGGAATTCCCTCCTGATTCTGACCGACGCTCCCAAAAAGGGGAGGGGCCTGAAAGGGAGGGGCCTGTCGCCTGAAAGGACAGCTAAATGCAACAGCAGTCCATTTCCACCCAGGCCCAACAACAAGAGCAAGGCTGCTACCAGAGCATCTTATCGTGTCAGTCACGTTCTTGCGAAACACACTGAAGTCTTTCAAAACGGCGAAGTTGTGAAAGAAGCATTCCTGGAGGCTGCCGACGCGCTTTTGGGGGCAGTAAAATAACAGAAGCATTTCAACAGGTTTTTGATATAATAAAAACTCAAGTTAGATACCGTTATTAATCAGCTGTGAGTTTTAGTTTGTTTGAACTTATTCATAATTATTGTACAAAATGGTATAAGAATGCAAACATTAAGATCTGTTCTGTTTGAATTGATTATAGTCTATTATCAATTCAGGTTAAGAAACTAGTGTTGCTTGCATCCTATTTAAAAGTTATTTATTTTTATAATCTACTAAAATGCAACAAAAAAAGGGTTTGATTTTATTAATTTTGTCTCTTTTATTGCACGTTGGCAGCAGATTCCTGTGTAGCTTCAGATCTGAGTTGTCTTATTAGTAAGCCTCATTTATACTTTTGTAGCAACACTATTTTTATATAATGGCAAAGAAAGGGTTCAGAGTCTTTTCTTTGTCCCTGTGTCATATGTGGCAGCACTGTTCAATGTTTCCTGAAAACATTACCCACTGTAGTGACGTGTGGATAAACTCCAACTCTGTATCAACAACACTGTTGTGTAACTTCAGTTAAATACTTGTATGTGTGTAGATTAGAAAGAGGTGATATAAAGGATCTGCAGTATTTTATGAGGTATTAATCGTACAAAGGTCAGTTTTATACAAGTAGAAGTGTGTATTTACCTGGCAGTAGGCTGTCAGTAATGGCTACGCCTCTATTTGGACTGGTAGATCTCGGCAGACTGGCAACTTTAAACACTAGAACTGCCAACGGGTAAATTGTACCCGCAGCTGTTTTTTTATTGTATGTAACTTTTTTTCAATAAAATATTAACGTCTCCCAGTCCGTGACTTTTCCTGAAAGTGTGTTATGTAACACCCTGTGTTGTTAAAAATTGTCAATATGAAGTCAGATTGAAAAAATCGTCAAAAAAATGGATATTTATACCAGCGGGTAATATTTACCTCAAAGAAATGCAGCGCTCCTCGCGCTATTGATTTTGCGATCAAAATGATCAACATACTACGGAGGGAAAATATTTTTGTTTGGAGGGGAAGCTCGCGAGTGTGTGTATACGTGTGTGTGTTTGTGTATTTTTGCATTTGTGTGTGTTGTGTTTGTTTCCCAGAGAAAACCCTCACGAGACACACCGGCTGTTGTTGTGCCTGCTGTGATGTTAAATTACTCCGTTCTCCGCTTGTAATTATGCCGAAGCTTCAAAGTTGTATTTATCATCTGAATTTGCCGAAACAAGTTTAATATTCTGAAAGCCAAGACTTTGTTTAATTTAAATCAGATGAAAACAAACTGTAACAGACCCTGCCGTGTTATCTATGATTACTCTTACGGCCCGTCCACACAGTGGCGTGCGTTGACGCTTCCCCATTCACTTTGAATGGGGTGACGTCACTTTTAGCCGAAATGCATCGTGGGAAGCGACGTGGAGCGTAGCTGGCGTGGCTCGCTGCAAAAGTTGAGCAATGTTCAACTTTGACGCCTCGGCGAGGCGTCAGCCAATCGAATCATATGCCAGTACAATCTCTAGCCAATCAAACCGCTGCTTGTGTGTCAGGGGCGGGAGATTCATGTGATTGGTTGTTGGTCGAGTTTCAGACACGCCCGCCGGCAAGCGTCAACGCACGCCGCTGTGTGGACGGGCCGTTACGTTCATAATGTCAGCCGGAGGGAGGGGGGGCGGCACTGCTGGAAGAGCAGAGTGCGAGTGAGAGGTGCCTTATATTGGTATACATGTCATCCCTGTGCGATCAAAACTCACCGTTCTGTATGGTACATTGTACCTTGGAAATCAATAGCGGGTAAACTTTACCCGTTGGCGGATATAGGTATACAGCGACCTCTGGCGGTTCTAGTGTTAAAAGTAGCTCTCGGTTCAAAAAAGGTTGGGCACCCCTGGGCTAGCCGAAACGACCCCTAGTGGAAACGCAACCAAAAACGGACCGGGCACGGCACGCTTAAACCGCGCTCCGCGCTGTAGTGGAAGTGCGCCATTAGTTCACTTGGCTTAAGCTGGTATTTCATTATAATATAGGCAAACAAAGTAGTCTAATGCGCCCAATTACCTTATAGGTACAACAAGTGGCTGTATATCATGTTCATATAAGCTATACATATATTCACAAATTGAGAATATGTGTTTTTTCTTCTAGTTTTTTGTACAAATCCTTACTTACTTTCGCTATTGAGACATTTGTGATGTTTCAGTAGTACTTTTAGACATTTGCTCAAAGAAAAGTTTACTCATCATACTAAAAAAAGATGACTTACACACTAAAGTACAATTTTTCTCTGTTGCACTTTTACTAGTGTCTTGCAGTGTGGTAGCTCTTTTAGGAAGGGATCTTGATACTTCTTTCGCATCATTTGGTTTAATATCCTGTTGTAGATACAGGCCACTTGTAGACATTTACTTTATCAGACCCTCATAAAATCAGGTGAGTCCTGAGGCCTGTACTACGAAGCTGGTTCTCTTTTTACCGGGCTAGATCTCCATGAGATCTCCATGAGAGCGGAGCTGTAATGAAACACTGAGACCCAGAGGTAATAGTATACTGTACTGTATCATATTATTTTCGAATCAATAATTTTACAAAATATGATTATTTATTTTTTTAAATCTTTATTTTTTAAAAATGTTTAATAACCATTTTTCCTCCTGGTCTCTCGCGCCCCCCCTGTCATGCCTCTGCGCCCCCCACTTTGGAACCACTGAGTTATGTTATGTATTTTCTTCTGTCATTTCCTGTTTTATTTCGTACTTACCTCTTTCATTTCTGGCCCTGTTTCTTCCTCCTCTTGTGTGTTTTCCCGCCATCATCAGTGTCTGCCCGCCCCTGATTGTTTCCACCTGTTCCCTCTCACCTCATGTTTAAATAGTCCTGTCTCTCCCCTGTCCTGTGTCAGTTCGTCTTGTTTGTTTCCCCGAATGGTCGTGCCAAGCCTCAGCTCTGAAAGGATCGCTTTCCACTCATGTCAGGTTTTGTTATTTTGTTTATTTTGTTGGCTTTTGTTACGCTAGTTTTTTCGTCCTTGTGAGCGCGTTTTGTTATTTCCACCACCTACTCTGTTAAGAGGGATTACTGACCTGTTAAAATAAATATTTTTTTTAATAATTCAAGACTTTGTCTCTGGGTCGTGGATTTGGGTTCATCAGTTTGTGTCGAGGTCCTGACATAGTGTACTTACAGCAATGTTTATACATGTACAGACTGTCCCTAGTACTGTCAGCTACTTCACATTTCTCTTAAGTAAAAGTACATTAATATCGGCAAAATGTACTTAAAGGTTTCAAAGTGAATGGCCCCCTTCAACTTTTTATTTTACGATAAAAGGGTTATTTTATTCCAGTAGTAACAAAGTACCTTAAAAGCACCACTATACAATTGTCCTTACATGTTCTGTTACATGTAAGGACAATTTTGTAGTGGTGCTTTTAAGGTACTTTGTTTACTACTGGAATAAAACAATGAAAATAACAGGAATCAGTAACAGGAAGTGAGCAGTTAGTGTCCCTAGTTATAATCTGTAATCTATTCATCAGTTTTGTCTGTAGCTAACACCAATATGGGTGCAAAACATTAAAAACACTTTTATCAAACATTTTAAAAGAAAAGGCATTTGTATCGGTGTTAATAAATTAAATAACAGATTGCAGTAGACAACCTCTCCATCATTCATTTAATATACCCAATGGCACTGTGACTACTCTTTTGTGCCAACATTTTCCCAGACTTACGGTTCATGTATGACCTTGAACTTAGACTCATCTTCTTCTTCTTTCGTGTAATGTCAGAGGTCCAACTCGGTGTCGTGTAGCATCTCTGGTCCTAAGTCGAAGAGGCTGGCTTCCGAGGGCCGTCTATATAAAGGGCAGGTGGTTATTATATGTTCGGCACAGGGTTTCCGTTAGCCGGTAATTACCGGTTTTTAGCTGGTAAAATTTATTAAAAACCGGTAAATTCAAACCTGCCGGTCAAAATGTCTGGTAATAATTAGGGAGGCTCCGATCGATCGGCCGCCGGTCATTATCGGCCGATATTCACTCTTAATAGTTTGATCGGTGTTCTCTATGAAGGCCGATCAGGAGAGCTGGATCTGATCCATATGGACATAAACTGAGAGTGAAGTTCTAACCGGAGACGCAGAGAGCGATCGGATCAGCTGCTGAGTCCTGACCGAGACACGGCAGGCTCTGCAGGATACACCTGAAAAGCCCCGCCCTCTGTTTAGCGAGCTGCAGGAGCTGCATGAGAAACTGACGTGCTGTCAGGAGAGGAGAGAGGAGAGGGGGAGAGAGAGAGAGAGGGAGGAGAGAGAGAGAGGGAGGGAGAGATGAGAGGGGAAAAGAGAGGATCCGTTTCTCCCGTGTTATTATTCAAAGTTGATGTAAACTTCTGAATAATGTACGTTATCTACTCCAAGTAGTTTGTTTGAATGTAATAATTATGTTGTTTGTTGTTTGTGGAATCATTTATTGAAAAATGAATCTGAATTGTTCGATCTGTTACGATTATAAACTGAAGCAATATAAAAATGAGCCCCGTGAACTGAGTTTTAAACTGAAGCATATCTGCTCATAGTCCAGTAATTACCTGCTAACGGAAACTCTGCTACACAACTCGTATTATTATTATTGAAATATGACCGGTAAGTTTCAAATTTGTCCGGTAACATAAATTCTGCCCGGACATTTGACCGGCGAGAAAAAATCCTAGCGGAAACCTTCGGCAGTCTGTTCAGGGTCACCGCACTCGCATGCAGAACTCTCTGCCAGGCCCCACTGCTTCATTGATGTTTTGAAGCGACCGACCCCATGATGGTAAATGTAAGAAGCCATTACTTTAATATATATATGTGCACAGCAATTTCACAGTTTCCATGTCTGAAAGGGTCCAATCAGTCCTTCAGAGTTGAAGTGCAAAGTGCTATGAGTAACCACACACACACCACACACACACACACACACACACACACACACACACACACACACACACACACACACACACACACACACACACACACACACACACACACACACACACACACACACACACACACACACACACACACACACACACACCACACACACACACACACACACACACACACACACACACACACACACACACACACTCACATCTAATGGCTGTGAGTCGATCGTTCAAGTTACAGACTAACACACACACACACACACACACACACACACACACACACACTCACATTCTCACATCTAATGGCTGTGAGTCGATCGTTCAAGTTACAGACTAGCACACACACACACACACACACACACACACACA
Organism: Pseudochaenichthys georgianus; assembly: GCF_902827115.2. Classification (NCBI taxonomy): domain Eukaryota; kingdom Metazoa; phylum Chordata; class Actinopteri; order Perciformes; family Channichthyidae; genus Pseudochaenichthys; species Pseudochaenichthys georgianus. The sequence goes on along the minus strand of NC_047526.1, from coordinate 34,403,804 downwards.
CACACACACACACACACACACACACACACACACACACACACACACACACACACACACACACACACACACACACACACACACACACACACACACACACACACACACACTCACACACACTCACATCTAATGGCTGTGAGTCGATCGTTCAAGTTACAGACTAACACACACACACACACACACACACACACACACACACACACACACACTCACATTCTCACATCTAATGGCTGTGAGTCGATCGTTCAAGTTACAGACTAACACACACACACACACACACACACACACACACACACACACACACACCACACACACACACACACACACACACACACACACACACACACACACACACACACACACACACACACACACACACACACTCACATCTAATGGCTGTGAGTCGATCGTTCAAGTTACAGACTCACACACACACACACACACACACACACACACACACACACACACACACACACACACACACACACACACACACACACACACACACACACACACACACACACACACACACACACACACACACACACACACACACACACACACACACACACACACATTCTCACATCTAATGGCTGTGAGTCGATCGTTCAAGTTACAGACTAACACACACACACACACACACACACACACACACACACACACACACACACACACACACACACACACACACACACATTCTCACATCTAATGGCTGTGAGTCGATCGTTCAAGTTACACACACACACACACACACACACACACACACACACACACACACACACACACACACACACACACACACACACACACCACACACACACACACACACACACACACACACACACACACACACACACACACACACACACACACACACACACACACACACACACACACACACACACACACACACACCACTCTAACTTCACACATGTCAATCACTTGTTGTAAAGGTTACAAGTTTACAAGGAAACGGGAAACATAACTTTGAGCACTGGAGATAATTCTATATCATTACAGCATTTGCGCTTTGTGAACAGAAAGGAACCCAGCATCAGGTTTTTATATGTTGTCCTCCGCTTCACAAACCTTTATCTTTGGGGGAATATGGGATAATAATAGTTTCTGAGTAATTGTATTAATAATGTCCTAACTTTCATTCAAATAACCATGTCATTTCGTTCTTATTCAAGGAAGAATACCTCGATGTTTAGTTGGAAAATGTTCAAAAATAATACTAATAATTTGTACATACTAGCGATGCACAGAGGCTTTGTCTACATTAACAGATAAATAAAATGAACTGCAGTTAAACATGAAACGATAACAGAACACAGTTTGATTCATACTCCCTGGATGGCACACATATCAATGTATAAATAAATAGATTTAGAGATTTTGCTACTAAAGCCTCCAATTTCTAATAAAGTGTTCGTGTATTTAAAGACGTTCATGTTGTTGTCATTCCAGGAAACTTCTTGGAAATGATTTATATTGGAATGATCGACGTGTAAAACCAGGCAGCGCTTGCAGTTCGATTGGTATTCCCATGATCTCAAACATACAGAATGAAAATTGTAAATATCTTTTTATTTACAATCAAGCCCTCAATTATTTCTTAAGCATTGAGATGATGACTGTGGGGGAAACTTCTGAAGCAATGGGAGTCAGGACTCGGAGAGACACGAGAGGCGCATTCACACTGCGGTACTTTTCCCAGAAAGGTTCATGCGAACTTAGTTCATGCGAACTCTTTAGTTCGCATGAACTAAATACAGATCGCGTTCACACCGGAAAAAGTCCCTGGGGGAGGATTAGGCAAATGAAGCCGCTGACGTCACTTCTTCTTCTGCTTTGGGTTTACTGGCAGGCCGCAACCCACTTCACGGCGTATACTGCCGCCCAAAGTCCCCGGCCGGAAGTCCCTGGAGTTGGGGGAAGCCTTCCGAGTAAATCGCCAGAACGCCGACACCTCCTCATCTCCACCGCTTTATTTTGTGTTGCCATAAGTTAGTATCTCTGCGTTTCTGCGCTGGGCTAATGCTAATAATGCGAGGATAATAAAATGGCGGCTTCACAAAACTTTTTGGGAGTTTTACGGGGCGTGGTTTGCAATTCGCCCAGCCAATCAGGAATATAGCTCTTTTCTCACAAAAGAGCCGCTCGAAAGTCCCTGCTCTCTAGCAGGGACTTTCGAGGGGGTAAAAAGGTTCGCATGAACTAATTTTAGTACCGGCTCTTTTTGGTGTGAACGCGATCATGAACTAAGTTCGCCTGAACCTTTGTGGGAAAAGTACCGCAGTGTGAATGCGCCTAAGGAGAGCTGGAGCTCTGATGGAGTCAGGACTCAGAGAGACGAGGAGAGCTGGAGCTCTGATGGAGTCAGGACTCAGAGAGACACGAGGAGAGCTGGAGCTCTGATGGAGTCAGGACTCAGAGACACGAGGAGAGCTGGAGCTCTGATGGAGTCAGGACTCAGAGAGACACGAGGAGAGCTGGAGCTCTGATGGAGTCAGGACTCAGATGCGGCTTTCACACCAGCGCTTTTCAGTTTCTAGCTCCGAGCGGGAGCTTTTCTGGTTCAGCTCCGGTTTCCCTTTTCAGCTCCCGCTCTTGCCCCTTTCACACCAGCGCCTTTTCAGCTCCGGCTCGGAGCTAGAGCCTGAAAAGCGCCGGGTTTTCCAGTTCACACCGGAGCTGCGCCGGCTCTTAGCTCCGGAATCCGCTTCATTTCCAGCTCCAAAAAATTGTCGGTCCAGAGGCAAGAGCTTTGGAGCTAAGAGGTGACGTCGCTTACGTCTCTCTTACGTCGAGGCGTGCAGGAAACTAAACCCACCTCCCATGGGTCGACTGTCAGCCTGCCTACAAGCAGTAGTGCCTATAAACACACTTTATAAAGTCAGGCAGCACTAACCAGGCTGCGTGTGATTCTGTTTATTTGTGCCTTACTTTGACCATCCGTTCGCTGTTATCGATCATTGTGGAGAGAGGCAGACGTGTTGTTTTGCATTATTGCAGCTATCGGATGCAAGTAGTCAGTTTAGCTTCGGTTGCTATGCCAACATCACCCGTTTGATACCAGAGAAACTTTCAGAACAGCGTTGTGATACCAAACCGCGTCAATTCAGATTGACACACATTCACTTAGGCTAAGGGAACTGGGGATATGCATCAGCTGCTTGTGTGAGTCGGACAGTGAATACTTTAGAGCGGCCGCTGCAGTGTGAGCTAACCGGGAGCTAACGGGAGAATAAACTCAGTGGAAGAGCAGCACTGCAGCGGTCGGTAAATGCTGCAGAAACACATTAATAAACAATGAACCACGGCACTCTGGAGAAAAGCATAAGGTTGGAGAAGTCGTTATTCAATTTATTCTGGCTTCGTGTGATTAAAAGCAACACGATCATCGACCCGACGCAGTTGTTGTTGTTGTTGTGAGCGCCGTAATGGCTGCCGTTGGGGGGCAAATCAGCGATGTAAACGGTGACGTCATGACGCAGCAGGGGCAGCTCTGGGGCGCCAGTGGGCGGTGTGCACAGAGCGGGAGCTGAAAAGGGAAACCGGAGCTGAACCAGAAAAGCTCCCGCTCGGTGCACACCGCCCACTGGCGCCCCAGAGCTGCCCTTGCTGCGTCATGACGTCACCGTTTACATCGCTGATTTGCCCCCCAACGGCAGCTCACAACAACAACAACAACAACAACTGCGTCGGGTCGATGATCGTGTTGCTTTTAATCACACGAAGCCAGAATAAATTGAATAACGACTTCTCCAACCTTATACTTTGCTCCAGAGTGCCGTGGTTCATTGTTTATTAATGTGTTTCTGCAGCATTTACCGACCGCTGCAGTGCTGCTCTTCCACGGGAGTTCATTCTCCCGTTAGCTCCCGGTTAGCTCACACTGCAGCGGCCGCTCTAAAGTATTCACTGTCCGACTCACACAAGCAGCTGATGCATATCCCCAGTTCCCCTTAGCCTAAGTGAATGTGTGTCTGAATTGACACTGTTTGGTATCACAACGCTGTTATGAAAGTTTCTCTGGTATAAAACGGGTGATGTTGGCATAGCAACCGAAGCTAAACGGACTACTTGCATCCGATAGCTGCAATAATACAAAACAACACGTCTGCCTCTCTCCACAATGATCGATAACAGCGAACGGATGGTCAAAGTAAGGCACAAATAAACAGAATCACACGAAGCCTGGTTAGTGCTGCCTGACTTTATAAAGTGTGTTTATAGGCACTACTGCTTGTAGGCAGGCATGACAGTCGACCCATGTTCAGGGGAGGTGGGTTTAGTTTCCTGCACGCCTCGACGTAAGAGAGACGTAAGCGACGTCACCTCTTAGCTCCAAAGCTCTTGCCTCTGGACCCACAATTTTTTGGAGCTGGAAATGAAGCGGATTCCGGAGCTAAGAGCCGGCGCAGCTCCGGTGTGAACTGGAAAACCCGGCGCTTTTCAGGCTCTAGCTCCGAGCCGGAGCTGAAAAGGCGCTGGTGTGAAAGGGGCAAGAGAGACACGAGGAGAGCTGGAGCTCTGATGGAGTCAGGACTCAGAGACACGAGGAGAGCTGGAGCTCTGATGGAGTCAGGACTCAGAGACACGAGGAGAGCTGGAGCTCTGATGGCAAACACTGACGGTTTATTTGGAGCTTCGGCCGGAGAATTCACACGACATGTCACGGGCCACGGTCTGACCACACGGTAGAGATGCCACAATCAATTCTGAAGAGCGCTCCTGTAGCTCCAGGTTTTAACTTGTTCAGAGTGTAATAATCAACATTCTTCAATAGATAGCCTCAGGCTGCGGCCACACGAGGACGAAAACGGTCGTTTGCGTTACTGTTTAGTGTCATATAGACCGTTCGGCCACACGAGGACGACCGAATACGGCAATAAACGACTGAGGAAACGATAACGGGTCCCAAGGTGGATAGAACGGCATACGCAACGCTCTGGGGGGTCCAACGGCTCCGTGTGTACGCCCTATACGATCATTTTCTGATAACGATGAGGCAATAGCCCCGCCTCTCCCCACCTCTGCTGCTCACCCCCGCGTCAAAGTAAACTGCACACTGAATTCAGATTATTTATCTTTCTCTCGATATGGACCTAAACGCGAGTGAAGTCTAATCTGACAGGACGGAGACACCTCTCAAACTCCTAAACTATAAATATGTTTATTTTTACTGTCGGCCGGGTCACTCATTACTGGATCAGCTGCTGCATGAGAAAGACACTGACGCTGTCCGAAGAGAGGGAGGAAAAAGAGAGGCTCCGTGTATTTTATTATTATAATATATAGAGTCGTTATTCATTTGTTTTAAAGCTCAATAAACAACAAAGAAGACCTTTGACCGGCACTTTTATAATTTTGTCCGGAAGATTTAAACTTTAATTCACGTTGACTGGCGAAAAACTCTGCCCGGTTCCCTCGGCCCCCACCGCGGAGAATAAACAGAAGGGCAACCATGACAACCATGCTTCTTCGCTGCTTTTGTGGAGGAAGTTACAGCGCCACCTACAGGCTCCTGCATGTACTGCAGCTTCTCCAGCGGTTGGAGCTAAACGGAGCGGTCTCCTGTGGACAGACACTATCCGGATAACTATTGCGTGTGGACGGAAACTTTTTTGCGATTGCGTTTGCGTTAATCCTATGCGTTTAGCCGTTTTCGTCCTCGTGTGGCCGCAGCCTAAACAGCTGAGGACACTGAATCACAGTTGTTGTCGCTTATGGCTCGGGCTCATCTACACCCTGAGAAGGATGTGTCCCAGGTGTCCCACAACAATAACTATCTCTGACCGAGAGCTGCCCGGTCACAAACTAGTAACAACAACAAAATGCTAGGGTAGCCCCTCCTTGAGGGAGATAATGGCTGGGCAGCTGCGTCAGAGGCCGAAAGGGAAACATGTATACAGAATTATTCCCTGACAATAACAAATACTTGATATGGGATTCAAAAATACAAAAGCTTTATTTTCGTATGCATAACAGCAACAGCAACATACGATATAGTTAGGACATACAATCGTTAAAGTGAAATGCAGGAATAAGTGCATTTGTATTTTACGTCTGATTAATCCTTCTGCTAAACAACTTCCTGCCTATGAAAATCTAAATTAATTACGTCCAAGCTTCATCATTTTTTGTAGCTTTTATTTAGTGTTTCTACTACATGTAAATGCGAAGGGGAAGCCTCTCCTCAACAGCAACCCACTGTGTCCAGAGCCCATTAAAGCCCATGAAGCAGTTTGTTTTCCTGACATGAAGAAGCCTTTACAATATTCACGGCTTCCTTGAGCCGCAGAACAATGAGGATAACACTGATGGCCGTAATGATGGGCAGTAATAAAAACCATGATGGCAATCAGAGAGGCTGATTGAGAGGGGGGGTGGGGGCAGGAGAAGGGGGGGGGGGGGGCACTGAGAGGAGAGAGAGGGGTGATAAGAAAAATGGAGGGGGGAGACTAGGCAATCAGAGAGAGGAGGAGAGGGTGGGGGAGGTTACTTTGTAGATTTAATTGCAGTGCAGTTGAGGCAATCGTGTGTGTGTGTGTGTGTGTGTGTCTCCAACATGTATGTGTGTCTCCAATATGTGTGAGTGTGTCCAATATGTGTGTGTGTGTGTGTGTGTGTGTGTCTGCCCAATATGTGTGTGTGTGTCTCCAACATGTATGTTTGTCTCCAATATGTGTGAGTGTGTCCAATATGTGTGTGTGTGTGTCTGCCCAATATGTGTGTGTGTCTCCAACATGTATGTGTGTCTCCAATATGTGTGTGTGTGTGTGTGTGTGTCTCCAACATGTATGTGTGTCTCCAATATGTTTGTGTGTCTCCAATATGAGTGTGTGTCCAATATGTGTGTGTCTCCAATATGTGGGAGTGTGTGTGTCTCCAATATGTGTGTTTGTGTCTCTAATATGTGTGGGTGTCTCCAATATGTGTGTGTGTGTGTGTCTCCAACATGTGTGTGTGTCTCCAATATGTGTGTGTGTGTGTCTCCAACATGTGTGTGTGTCTCCAATATGTGTGTGTGTGTGTGTGTCTCCAACATGTGTCTACAATATGTGTATGTGTGTGTGTCTCCAATATATGTGTGTGTGTGTGTGTGTGTGTGTGTGTGTGTGTGTGTGTGTGTGTGTGTGTGTGTGTGTGTGTGTGTGTGTGTGTGTGTGTGTGTGTGTGTGTGTGTGTGTGTGTGTGTGTGTGTGTGTGTGTGTGTGTGTGTGTGTGTGTGTGTGTGTGTGTGTGTGTGTGTGTGTGTGTCCAATATCCCCTAGCCAGACATTAGCTGCAGTGGTTCATTTATCACTGTCAGCTCTGGAGCTCCAGGGGCAGGGATCAGGGGATTCAGGCCCAGGATGGAGCTCCTCTCTGGGCTTCAGGCCGCGTCGTGAGACCCCGCTCTGAACAGGATATCTAAACATCATCTTGTGGCTTATGACAAAATACTTGCAAGGATTTCACTCAAGATGTTTAATAATAGACACTTGGAGCATTAGAATTGTTCTTATTATTAGAATAGACATAAATAGTACAGTATATGAGTAAAGTGCCTGTGTCATTGTGAGTGTGTTAGCATGCTAAGGTTAGCATGTATAAGAGCCCCACTCAGATCAGCATATAAATACTGTCGTAGTTGTTTCTGATGCATCCAATTTCAGGTTTACTGACATCCTACCATCAGGTCTACTGATTACATGTCTACGTTGGATATCAGTCAAACAAATCAGCAGGATTTGGATCAAATAAGGTGCCAGGTGGTTTAGTCTGAAGAATATGAGCGTATTCTGGAAATGGCAATGGGCATCGTGTGCAGCCGTGTTTCCACCGTGAGGCGGTTTGAATATTCGTTCCGCAACACTCACTCACAGCCTAGGACCGATCGATCGGTCCATCATCAGGCGTCCTGGTTCGAGTCTGGCCAGAGACCGGCCGCTTCCCTTTTCCTCTCTCTCCTCTTTTGTCTTAAATCTTGTCAACTCAGAGTTTCTTGTTCTCGCTGCAGCCATTCCTCTTTCTGGGGAACAATGGAAGGAGATCAAGTCCAGTTCAGAGCCGGTGACGCAGGAGCCTGACTCAGCATCTCAGTCAGCTCCGTGTGCAGGGTGACGTACACACACCTCTGCTTTATCGGGGACTGGAAGAGCCATGTATCCATGGTGTACACTCTGATTTGCAGCTTTAGAATGTGAGCTAATGGAATTGTAATTATTTAATATCGTAGTGTAAATTATATATTAACATAAAACAACATACATTCACAGCTGACCTATTTATTTTGACTTTGCTGTCGGATATTTTATTGTTTCCTGCGGTTTTACGACAGAAAATTAAAAAGTCATGAAAGGACTTGCTGATTGGCTGAATCTGGAGTAGTTCTGCCTGCTTACACACGCATGTAGGTCTGAGCTGAAATAGAGCAGCACTAATGGAGAGTGTGTGTGTGTGTGTGTGTGTGTGTGTGTGTGTGTGCGTGTGTGTGTGTGTGTCACAGATGTCACCATGGATAGGCCTGTTCTGCGATCAGGGTTATTATTGTGACAGGATTTTGGGAGCTGCATTACAACCACTGCGAGGCACGCTTACTCACACACACACACACACACACACACACACACACACACACACACACACACACACACACACACACACACACACACACACACACACACACACACACACACACACACACACACACACACACACACACACACACACACACACACACACACACACACACACACACACACACGCACACTTTTGTACCTACATTGAAGTGGGTAGCTGTTTGATGTGAAGTGTCCTGAAGTGCTTTCTAACCTTGTTCGCTGCTCTTTGCCGCTAAACAAAAGAAAATCAGATGCAAATATAAAACGGTCAGAAACGAGCTTTAATATGGCGGAAATAAACCCCATTATGCTCTTGGACAAATGTACAAACATCAGCGATACTTTTGACCGTTTTTACCATGGAAGAGTTTCAGTTGAGCAACGAGATATTTTGTGTATTTTAAGACGCACACATCCTCTAGGTTTCTGTGCATAATGCTGTGACGATATCGTTTTGAGACACACACACACACACACACACACACACACACACACACACACACACACACACACACACACACACACACACACCACACACACACACACACACACACACACACACACACACACACACACACACACACTGTAGCTTTCACACGAGAATATAAATTCAATTAATCAACAAGACGTGTCGTTATCGGTCCCAGTGAGATAAAGGCGACCACGAGAACAGGCATTTCAAAGGAGTGCCGGATAATTACTTTCCAGACAAATGGATACTGTGTGTGTGTGTGTGTGTGTGTGTGTGTGTGTGTGTGTGTGTGAGAGAAGGAGGAGAGAACTGTAGAATTTTAATGAATGTTTTCAAACAGGTATTCATTTTATATCTCTGTGTTTCTTGTGTACGGGAAATGTTATATCCTTCGTCTTAGCCTTGCGTGGTTGTGTGGGATTAATATCATATAGTGTGTGTGTGTGTGTGTGTGTGTGATATTAAATGTTATCATCTAAGGTGTGTACATTTCAGAGCTTGAATGTGTTTTAGAGGAACATCAAGAAATAGGTGACATGTTTTGTTTCCAGCTCCTGTCTTTTTTTAAATCATGCTCTCCTTACACTCACTCACTCACTCACTCACTCACTCACTCACTCACTCACTCACTCACTCACTCACTCACTCACAGAGCTGTTAGCCTCATTAGTATTCTGTCTGGACTTATTGTCTTTCCCCACTGACATTTACATTTAAACTGTGTGTGTGTGTGTGTGTGTGTGTGTGTGTGTGTGTGTGTGTGTGTGTGTGTGTGTGTGTGTGTGTGTGTGTGAGCCGTAATGAACATGCCTTCACTGGTCCCTGAAGGCAGCCATTACTTACGCACACTGAAGATAATATGAGAGGAGGAGGAAGAGTATCTGCCCCAGTATTAAGGTGCAGCATCATAAATTATCATTTTACAATCATCCAGATATACAAGTACTTACTCAGCATGGAACAGACCAAGGTGCAGCAGTATATCAAAGCTTCAATCATATAAACGGTATTCAGTCGTTAAGGGTAACCACCAAACAAAGCATTTTGATAAACGGCTTTAATTCGACACACAATATCTGGTCAGGAAACAAATGGTTTAGCTTGCATTATTATAACAAGTGCACATCATAATACACCCGAAAAGTATTAAACATTTCACAAAGAAATTCTGTAATATCCCACTATAGTATTGCTCTTGTTGTGTTCTTTAGTGTCTGCGTGCGTGCACGAGCGTGTGCACGCACCAAGTTGAAAAGGGAAATCTGCATGTAATGGCAGAGTTGTGAATGTCATTATATACTTAATGACATTCACAACACAATCTGTTTTTTGACCTTTTCCTGAAAAATAAAACGTTTCAACGAGGCTAATGAAAATGAATATTCAGCTTACACTCCCATTTACATGCAGCCGTAAATATATATCGTGTGCGTGTGTGTGAGTGAAAAAAGGGGGAGAGTGTGTGAGGAGGGGGGGTCCAGATGTTTAGTTCATTCTCATTTTACCCCTTCCCATTTCTTTTAATCCATGTCCCTCCCCCACTGCATTGTACAGCACGCCATCTGTACACACACACACACACACACACACACGCACACACACACACACACACACACACACACACACACACACACACACACACACACACACACACACACACACACCACACACACACACACACACACACACACACACACACACACACACACACACACACACACACACACACACACACACACACACACACACACACACACACTCTGACCCACTTAAACAGCAGCTCTGTTTCTGCAGCTGCATTCACTCCAATCAGCACAGAGCCAGAGGTGCAGCAGGACTCATCTGAGGCCACCTGGCAGAGCTAACACACATTAGCATTAGCATGCTGGGGGCTCTGTGTGTGTGTGTGTGTGTGTGTGTGTGTGTGTGTGTGTGTGTGTGTGTGTGTGTGTGTGTGTGTGTGTGTGTGTGTGTGTGTGTGTGTGTGTGTGTGTATTCAATACTTACACTAGTACCAGTTAGTTTTGGTTGTGTAATCTAATGAAAATCAGTTTTTCATTTAAAATATATTCCCTACTTGCGCCTGTTTTTCTTTATTGATTTCCCAAATGCTGCTTTTTTCATTATGCTAATGCTATATGTTATATTATGCGCTTTCATGTGTGGATTTTTTATTTATTTTGTACCTATATTCTAAGCTCTTTCATCAAAGAGTTGTAAAAAAGGTCAACTCATTCGTTGTACATGTGGCGAGCTGTTTGGAACTGAAGCTGATATTGAAGGATTTCTTTGTCCAGGACTTTTATCCATTTAAAAAACCTCAAATAACCTTCATGAGTATCAGTGGAGCTTAACAACAATGTATACTATAGTACAAATGGTGGCCTACTGTACAATGTCATGTTGCAAAGATTCCTGAGCTATTGTGTACATTTAAAATGTTTCATCGTAGGTGCCAACAACGCCATCAATCTTTCCTGTTCCTTTTAAAGCTCAAACTCTTATGTTCTGTCTTCCTGTCTTTGTCCCGCAGCCAAACACGATGTGAACGGCAACCAGACTGTTCCACCTTTTCCAGAGGGGACAGAGATGGCCATCTTTGGTGAGTGTCAAAAAGATACCATGGAGAAGGCTGTGGCTCAGTGGTGAGTATGATGAACTTCGAATCAGGGGGTAGCAGGTTCGAGCCCCACTGCAGTCTGCATGTCGTTGTGTCCCTAGACACTTCACCCCAAATGGCTCCTGTGGGGATTGTCCACAGTACTGAGTATGTAAGTCGCTTTGGATAAAAGCGTCTAACATGTATTGTAAAGTCTAGTTTACTGTTGATTTTCTCAAGTGGCAACCATTTTATATCAGCTGGTTTTATGCTAGTTAAGCTTATTTACGTATATGACGTCGTGTTTTAAATTAAACATATTAACTTGCTCCAAGACTGAATATGTATTGTCTACTACTGGCCTTTAACGTTAAATACTTGACCATATCTTCACCTCTTCTCAGAGTCCACAGTAATGGTTCCCCTTTTACATTTTAAAAGTAAGATTTCATCATCATCATCATAATTGACACATACTGTACGAAGAGGTAATCTTCAAAATGTCGAGCTGGAAACAAAGACGCTTTGCGATGTTGTACTCAAACAATGACTCAATATCTGTAATAAATGCTCATCCATCGATTTACAGTCGAGCACCAGTTGCATAGTCGTGGTGAGATCTCACACACAGGACTTTCTCTGCGTGGTTGTCTGTTACAATTGAAAGGATGTTGAATTCAAAGTATTGTTTTCTTTTCATAAAGGGATGGGCTGTTTCTGGGGAGCGGAGAGGAAGTTCTGGAAACAGAAGGAGGTGTATTCCACTCAGGTGGGCTACGCAGGAGGGTACACAGCTAACCCCTCCTACAACGAGGTCTGCACAGGTAACTGCTGCACACACACACACACACACGCACGCACGCACGCACGCACGCACACACACACACACACACACACATGGTTGAGAGTCAAAAGGCTGTGGAAAACAAGACACACTTACACAGAATCATCTCCCTCAGGTCCTATTATAGCAGGGCATGGATAAGGCTGCTACTGAAGCCTGACCACTCTGGGCCGTGTGTGTGGTGTGTGTGTGTGTGTGTGTGTGTGTGTGTGTGTGTGTGTGTGTGTGTGTGTGTGTGTGTGTGTGTGTGTGTGTGTGTGTGTGTTTGTGACCTAGCATTACTATACTTGTGGGGACCTACATCTGTTTACACAGTCACGTGTGGGGACTCGCCTCCCTTATGGGGACAAAATGGAGGTCCCCATAAGGGGGATCATTCATTTTAGGGTGAAGACTTGGTTAGGGTTAGGCATGTGTTGGTTGTGGTTAAGGTTAGGATAAGTCTCCAGGAAATGCATGTAAGTCAATGTAATGTCCCCTGAAGTGATGTATACATGGTGTGTGTGTGTGTGTGTGTGTGTGTGTGTGTGTGTGTGTGTGTGATGCATGTCCAGGCCTCCCAGTGATTCCTCCAGTCAGCCAGTTCAGAGTGAATCCTTCGTTAGACCTGCATTGCCACCCGTCTCTTTATTTCTTCCGTACTTAGTTTCCTCCTGTTCACGTATTCCATATAACCTCAGTCAGAAGTAAACCATGTTTTTACTGCCTAAAATAAAAGGTTTTAGTTTAATTGCTCGCTATATTTTCCTTCCCTGCAGAGAACTGAAGCCGTTATCTCAGCTCTTTTCATAGTTTTCAAATCTATATCGAACAACATGATTATTACAGAGAACACAACTTGACCAATCAGAATCGAGTATTCAAAGATGCCCTGTAATAATGTAGGTTACACACTCAACCATCATATTTCTATATTCCTATAACTCTCCATCTGTATATAATGTTTAGACATTGTTGTACACTAGCCTGCTGATTAAGAGAAGGCCTTTATAAAGGATTCTACAAATAAAAATGCTGCAACAACAACAACAACTGGATTTTGAACCTGTGTCTTGGCAGAGTTTAGGAGATACACTTCAGGAGAGACAGAAAATATTCATTGTTGATTCAATATTTATCACTGTAGGTTTGGAATGTGCTAATTAAATGTGCGTGTTTTTCCTTTTCGCATAAAAGCAATCGACCTGGGTTCATTAGATGAAAAACAAACATTCACGCTCTACAAACACCTCTAATTTGCAGTTCTCGTTTCAAAGCCACCTCCGTCTACAGTCACATTGTGTTTATTATTACTCAGGGTGTCTGCGGGGTCTTAAAAAGTATTAAGAGTTGATAAGGCAAGGCAAGTTTATTTATATAGCACCTTTCAACACAAGGCGCTTTACAAACATGAAAGACATTCAGACAAAGGCATTTAAAAACAGTCATTAAAACGAAAAGATAATAAAAGAAACATTAAAAGAAAAAATACATGAATAAAAAGTACGTGATAAATCAATTTAGCGAAAATGAAGGCTATTAAAAAATATTAAAGGGCATTTTCCAAGGTATTACATTTTGTAGCTTGTGTTCAATAAGTCTATGAATGGTCCAGAGAGGTTGTGTTCTGCAGTCTGCCTGGATGTAGTCATGGCGTAGGTGTGTCGTGTGATTCTGTGGTTTATTGATGGCATCCCGTTGGGTTTGACGTCATCTGAACAGGACGTCGCACGCTCACTGCTTGAGAGCGTGCGAAGGCCCGTTTACGCCGTCATCGTTATGGGGAAATGCAAGTTTGAGTCCAAATGGTTGGAAGATAAGGAGGAAGGACAATCAATACCTTATGTAGTCAATGTGAGGTAAAGTGTGTCGCCAAGGTAACCGGTTAGAACTCCAAGTGGAGATGAGGTCTTAAAATGTCTGGAAAGGGTCCAAAGATCCAAAAATACTTAAAGTTCCAAAAATACTTAAACTTCCAAATATACTTAAAGATCCAAAAATACTTAAAGTTAAAAAAATACCGCAAATTCCAAAAATACTTAAAGTTCCAAAAATACCGTAAATTCCAAAAATACTTAAAGTTCCAAATATACTTAAAGTTCCAAATATACTTAAAGATCCAAATATACTTAAACTTCCAAAAATACCGCAAATGGTTGGAAGATAAGGAGGAAGGACAATCAATACTGTATATAGTCAATGTGAGGTAAAGTGTGTCGCCATGGTAACCGGTTAGAACTCAAAGTGGCGATGAGGTCTTAAAATGTGTGGAAAGGGTCCAAAGATCCAAAAATACTTAAAGTTCCAAAAATACTTAAACTTCCAAATATACTTGAAGATCCAAAAAAACTTAAAGTTCCAAAAATATTTAAAGTTCCAAAAATACTTAAAGATCCAAATATACTTAAAGTTCCAAATATACTTAAAGTTCCAAAAATACTTAAACTTCCAAAAATACCACAAATGGTTGGAAGATAAGGAGGAAGGACAATCAATACTGTATATAGTCAATGTGAGGTAAAGTGTGTCGCCATGGTAACCGGTTAGAACTCCAAGTGGCGATGAGGTCTTAAAATGTGTGGAAAGGGTCCAAAGATCCAAAAATACTTAAAGTTCCAAAAATACTTAAACTTCCAAATATACTTAAAGATCCAAAAAAACTTAAAGTTCCAAAAATATTTAAAGTTCCAAAAATACTTAAAGATCCAAATATACTTAAAGTTCCAAATATACTTAAAGTTCCAAAAATACTTAAACTTCCAAATATACTTAAAGATCCAAATATACTTAAACTTCCAAAAATACCACAAATGGTTGGAAGATAAGGAGGAAGGACAATCAATACTGTATATAGTCAATGTGAGGTAAAGTGTGTCGCCATGGTAACCGGTTAGAACTCCAAGTGGCGATGAGGTCTTAAAATGTACGGACAGGGTCTTAAAAAAGGTCTTGAAAGGTTTTACATGTGACTTCAGGATTCCTGCATAGACCCTGTTACTGTGAATAGCTTATGACCATGATTGTGTTGGCGTTGGCTCACAGAACTGTTCAACAAGTTACACGGCCTTGTGTGCTTTTAAATCAACATTTTTTGCAAGCATTACATCATATATTCATCATCACGCCTCCCCGGAAGATCCACATTTGAACTTTTGAATATGTTCTGACAGTGCATGAGCCTATCATATGTTTTTATTGTATTAAATAACTATAAGTATACAAACAATGCAGTAAAAAGTACGATATTTCCCTTTTGAAATGTGTAGTAAAATGTATATATTTAGCATGAAATGGAAAATATAATAACATGAAGTACAAATATGTAAAAATATGCGTTAGTAAACTTACAGTCGAGCACTGTAATATCATGTATGTGTGTGTTTGTAAATAATTGTCTTAACTCACAACTCTCAAACATATTAAGTTATAGATGTGACATAATGAGTAGATGAGCTCATTCCAGTGGACAACAACTCTCCACTCTGGTTCCAGCCATTACTTTATTTCCCGTCTTGTCCGAGATGAATTTATTCCTGGGAGATCGTCATGCAGAGGCATTCATTTAATATTGACCGTTGCCCTGTCTCTGTTCGCCAATATCTACCGGAGGAATCCATAAGTCCTGATATTAAAAAAGTAATAAAGCAGAGAGAGAGAGACAGGAGAGGAGTGGAGGGGAAATGAGAGACAGGAAGAAGATGAGGAGCAGCGTAATGGGTCGCACTCATTACCATCAGCTGCTGTCTGTAGGCTGTATGAGACTTATTACATAAAGGGAAAAAGCACGCATGAATTATTTAAAAATCAAGTACACACCCAGGGGGAAAACGTAGCAGCATTTTCCAAGAAGGTCTACAAATAAAAGCATTACTTACATTTTTTAATGAATCCAAACATATTTAAAGGGGACCTATCATGCAAAATGCACTTTGTGATGTCTTTTCTACATCAACATGTGTCCCCGGTGTGTCGGGGAACTCATGCAGCGTCAGGAAATAAAACCCTCTCTTTTCCTCCGTACCCAAATCTCTAAAAACGGGGAACAACGGAGCTGATCCAGATTTGCGTCCGATATGACGTAATATCTGAAATGTGGACCTACGGGCCAATCAGAAACATTGCTATCAGAAACAATGCCCGACTGTTTTGGACGTAATATGGTCGGTGTTTACATTAGCATCGCTAACACTCAGAGCTAACCTGTACTGGAGAGCATGTGTGTGAAGAAGCAGGAAGTAAAAAGGAACTCACCTTGTGGTATAACCGGCAAGAGAGAAAGCCTTTGAGCTCCAGACTGTTTCAGAGAGAATCCTTGATCATCCATGATATGGCGTTTCATCACGGCAGCATTTAGTTTAGACGGTAGCTGCCGGGTCCCGCATAAGCTCCGCCCCCTCCTTTTTTATTTATAATTTTTTTTAAAGCTTTATACCCCAAATCAGCACTTTTGAAACAGGAAGTGAAACAGAGGGATATGAGGCGTGGCTATGGGTGATCTGTTTGGTATTTTGAGCAAAACACTTCATAGATGTTTTTTATATATTTGTATATATCTGAGAGACCTATGCTATTGCCTACATATATCACGATAGGTGACCTTTAAGTAAAACACAGAAAAATTATTTGACAAAAGTTTCATAAATTCTTCCTGACCTTTGAATCAGTCGACTGGTTCCAACTCAAGCTGCACTTATTTTACGAGCTTTTGTCCCTTTATTTAACCATAGGGGAGGCTGTGGCTCAGTGGGTAGTGTGCTGGACTTCAAATCAGGGGGTAGCAGGTTCGAGTCCCACTGCATTCAGCATGTCGTTGTGTCCCTGAGACACTTCACCCCAAATGGCTCCTGTGGGGATTGTCCACAGTACTGAATGTATGTAAGACACTTTGGATAAAAGCGTCTAACGTAATGTAATGTAATAACATAACTTTGACAGTTTCAAGACAATTAAATAAACCTTGTCAAATGAGGAGGTGAGCATGAGAGGAAAAAGAAGCACTGTAAGTGGACCGTACGTTTTGTCAACTGCAGGATAATACTGCTCATATTCTGCAGGCAAGACGGGTCACAGTGAGGTGGTGAGAGTCGTCTTCCACCCAGAGAAGATCAGCTTCTCCAACCTGCTCAAAGTGTTCTGGGAAAGCCACAACCCGACTCAAGGTAGGAACTCAGACACGTATCCACTCATAACTAAACCTTTACAGAAGATTAGGAGATGTCATCGATAAACAGTTTGAAATGTGCCTGAAAGAAAGAAGACTTGGAAGAAACTGTATGCATACTTGTTCTTTTTGGTCCCGTTCGTCCGCGTACTATTTAGGACCTCAGGTCCAGCAATATTTTCTTCTGTAAACACCAATAAATATCCACAACAAGTCTTACTTCTTGGAGCACTTTGGATGAGCAGCTATCTCACAGTGTAAGAGTTAACATTTAAAATCAAATTTGGAACGACAAAATGTTTGAATGGTAAATGTCTGCAAGCAAGCGGATAAGAATGATTGTCAGCACTGTCCTGTCGTTTGTGTCAAACACTGAAATGTGACATTTTATTTTATTGAGTCAGGCACAATGAGTTTACATGTATACAGTCAATATATATATATATATGTTTTCCCTTTCCCCCCCCCCCCCCCGGTCCTAGCTAGTAAACTAAATAACTAACTAAATAAAATAGATACATGTATAGTAAAAGTAAAGTAATGTAGAAGATAATATTAAAAGAAAATGTATAGGAATAAAGAATAGTAACAGTAATACATGTACCCATATACTCACATATGTATACCCACATATACACAAACATGTGTGTACATACCCACACACATGTACACATGCACATACATACATACATACATACATGTATACAAAGACAGAACAAATGCATAAAATAAAAAATAAATAAAATAAATTCATATAAAAAAAACAAAAAAAAACATACACATACATTCGTAGTTCCCCCCCTCTCTTCTTAATTTAGTGTCTTAAGTTCAGCTATGTAGGCTATGTGACATTTTGACCCATAGGCTGCACATGATCAACAGACCTAAAGGTGCATAAGATCAAAAGTCAAGCATTCATAAGGTGTTATACTCTGTAACACACATATGACACATGTTTGATATCTCTAGAGCCAGATCAATGAGAGTGGCTACAACCTATAAGCTGACATTGAAATAAATAATCAGCATTCAGGTTACATCAAGATGGACAAGTCTTGTTCATGGAAAATGCTGTCGGCTGTTGTTTTCAGGTGATGTTACTTTGCCTGAGATAAGATATGAGGAGGACAAAGGCACATCAAGTCAGCTGAAATCCTGGAAATCTTGATTTGAACGTGTGTGTGTGTGTGTGTGTGTGTGTGTGTGTGTGTGTGTGTGTGTGTGTGTGTGTGTGTGTAGGGATGAGACAGGGGAACGACACAGGGACGGCGTACCGCTCAGCCATCTACGTGGAAACAAAGCAGCACCTCGAGGAAGCCTTGGCCTCCAAAGATCAATACCAGAAGGTACTCGCATCCATCCACCTATCAGCATTTATCAGAACAGTGAAGAGGTTTTAAAGTGGAGCTGTGTGAGGCACATCCATAGTCTGTGTCGTGCTCACAGTAGATGGCAGTCAGCACAACCCCAGTTTCGAGAAACAGGCAGAGGTATCAGAAAGGATGCTCGGCTACGTGCTGCTGTGGACGGGGCAGTAAAATGCATTCTTGCTACCTAAACAAAATCCATATCAGTTTAAGTGTAAGCGATAATAAGAATATTTCTATCCCTCTACATTGCGGTCAGACTTTCTGTCAGGTATCGGAGGCGGTCTCTGCAAAGCTACGAGACTCCACACCAAATGTAACCTTGCAGAATATGGAGTTCCTCAGCATCCTCTTCCTCAATAAGTTGGGTGTTCATTGTTTCTGTGGCGTTGGTGCGATACAGCCGTTTCATGCACCAAGTCACACAAAGGAACGAAGCTATGTGTGGCAGCGTTAGGCCAGCAGCATCCATTGTCTGCGAGTTCAAATGACTGTTTACCGTCGTACCTTATTTCAGGTGACTTTAATATGTTATGCTGTTGCTCATGTCCACAGCCTCACGGTGATTTACTTCCAGCTGACACTCTGACACACTTCCTGTTTCCATTCACCGACTATGGATAATAACCGCATTCAACCCGCTTCAAAGCATCCTTAGCATCCTGTCTTTTCTCACCCTCCATTCTTTTCTCTATATATTCTTCCCAAGCACTGCCTTGTTTTTTTGTATTGGACTCCATTTCCCAGCTGCCCCGTCTGCTGCCTGTACGCATGTAACATTTGTCATATACTGTACGTCCATATGCCTTGAAAGCCAACACACACACACACACACACACACACACACACACACACACACACACACACACACACACACACACACACACACACACACACACACACACACACACACACACACACACACACACACACACACACACACACACACACACACACACACACACACACACACACACACACACACACACACACACACACACACACACACACACACACCCTCTGTTGAACTCTCTCCTGCTGAGACTTCTGCATCCACTATCCCACCAACAGGGCTTGTTGCCATGGAAACTGACAAAGAGGAGGAGTAGAAGGTTACTCTATTCTTTTCTTTTCTACGCTGGTCTGGTCTTCATTCGAGTCCTTTTCTTTCTCCTGTTCCTGCCCCTTTCTTTTGTCTAAAAACCTTGTTTCCTTTGTCAGGATTTGTCACTGCTGAAGTTTCAAGCTTTTGAATTTGATGTGTAACGAGAAAGCACTATTGTAGTTTTCTGTAGACAAGTTGCATCATTTGGAGATTGTAAGGATGCTTTCAGTTTTAATAAGATACGATTAGCCTTTGCAGACCAGATATAACACACTACAGGAAAGGGAACATCTCTTTAAAAATACATCTTACAATACTGACATCGTACAGAGAAGATGTCACACTTCCCTGATGTATCAAGATGTTAACATGACATGTAGTATTTGTGGGGGAAACTTCTGAAGCAATGGGAAAAAAATTCTTGAGAAAGCGGTCGCAAAACAGTTGTGTGATTACTTAAAAAACAATGATTTATTTGAAGATTTTCCGTCTGGCTTTAGAACACATCATAGCACAGAGACAGCTCTGGTTAAAGTCACAAATGATATTCTAATAGCCTCAGACAAGGGACTTGTCTCTATTCTTGTTTTGCTCGATTTCAGTGCTGCATTTGATACTATCGACCATGATATCCTATTGCAAAGACTAGAGCACTTAGTTGGCATACAGGGAACTGCTTTAGGCTGGTTTAAGTCCTATCTATCTGAACACTCTCAGTTTGTACGTGTTATCGATGAATCTTCAACGCAAACCAAAGTTAGCCATGGAGTGCCACAGGGCTCAGTGCTCGGACCTATTTTGTTCACATTATATATGCTTCCGTTAGGCAATATTATAAGGAATCATTCTGTAAACTTTCATTGTTATGCGGATGATACTCAACTATATTTATCAATCAAGCCTGATGAAATGAATCATCTAAATACAATTCAAGACTGCCTTAAGGACTTAAAAACGTGGATGACCTTAAACTTTTTGATGTTAAACACGACCAAAACTGAAGTTATTGTACTTGGCCCGAAGAATCTACGAAACAAATTATCTAAAGATATACTAACTATGGATGGCATTAATTTGGCCTCCAGTGAGACTATAAGGAATCTTGGTGTTATATTTGATCAGGATTTATCCTTTAATGCCCACATAAAATCAATTTCAAGGACCGCCTACTCAGAGACACGAGGAGAGCTGGAGCTCTGATGGAGTCAGGACTCAGAGACACGAGGAGAGCTGGAGCTCTGATGGAGTCAGGACTCAGAGACACGAGGAGAGCTGGAGCTCTGATGGAGTCAGGACTCAGAGACACGAGGAGAGCTGGAGCTCTGATGGAGTCAGGACTCAGAGACACGAGGAGAGCTGGAGCTCTGATGGAGTCAGGACTCAGAGACACGAGGAGAGCTGGAGCTTTGATGGCAAACACTGAAGGTTTATTTGGAGCTTGGTTTTAGCTTCTGAAGAGCCCTCCTGTAGCTCCAGGTTTGAGTTCAGAGCGTAATAATCAACATTCTTCAATAGATCGACTAAACAGCTGAGGACACTGAATCACAGTTGTTGTCGCTTATGGCTCAGGGTCATCTACACCCCGAGAAGGATGCTCCAGGTGTCCCACAACAATAACTATCTCTGACCGAGAGGTGCCCGGTCACAAACTGGTAACAACAAAATGCTAGGGCAGCCCCTCCTTATTTAACGCTAATGTTCTTTAGGGGTTCATTCAGACGAGACGGCACATTCACAGAATGAGTTAAAAACATCATGATAGCAAAGAAAAGAGACCGTTTTCTCTTACATGATTTCCCATAGAGCTGCAGCTCGTGCCCCAAAAGTATCTACATGTTCAGCTAATGTATACTGAGGTTGATGCACTTCGTTATGTGTGCAGGATGTTTCCGGGCCCACTCAGTGGACATCGACTTGAGATGTAGCTGACGTGAGGAAGTGTGCTTTAGTTCCCTCTTGAGTTGTGATGACATGTGTTGTTGTGTCGCTTCGGCTGTGCGATCTCGGAAGAGTGTATCATTGGGAAACAAAAATGCAGAACTAACGTATCTTTCACAATCTAAACAGTAATGTGCTGTGAAATTCTCTGAACACACTCGTGCTCCCAAGAGGATTGACCTTCACGACGGCAGACAGGATTTTGCTAACGAACGTCTTTGTTTTCTTTGTTTTATGCTGTGAGTTTCTTTAGTCCTCAGAGGATGAATCCCAGTCGTTGAGGTGACCTTTCAGCAGATGACGTCGCAGTAAATCACGGGTCTTCAACACGGGGTCTTCAACACGGGGTCTTCAACACGGGGTCTTCAACACGGGGTCTTCAACACAGGGTTTTTTATATGATGCTTTTAGACTTGCATTTAAGATTAGAGATTGGATGGTATCAGAAAGAAATTGGGTTTACAGTATAGGGAGTTTTTGGATTAGTCAAAGGCTTTGCTCAACACAAGGACACGGTTAGTTTTATTCATCGTAAGCTTTTGGCAATTTTTTAAAAACAGTCCAATTTTAAAAAAAAAAAAAAAAAAAAAAAAAAAAAATGCAGGAACAATGCAAGGTGAGACACTTTGCTTTTTGTTTTGGAAACAGCTTCACTGCATCAACATTTCTACTTTGAGACAAGAGCCGCTTTCACACCAAGTACTTTGCCGCACTTAGTTCCCAGCACTTAGTTCCCCCATGGAACTAAGAGCCGATCGCGTTCACACCGGAATGAGTTCCCTGAGGGAAGATTACGCAAATGAAGCTTCTGACGTCACTTCTTCTTCTGCTTTGGGTTTACTGGCAGGCCGCAAAAAACTTCACGGCGTATACTGCCGGCTCCAGTAGAAGCTGCTGGGACTCCCAGCAGCTTCTACTGTAAAGCTAATGCCAGCAAATACAATGGCGGCTTCACAAAACTTTTCAGAGTTGGGCGTGGTTTGCAATTCGCCCAGCCAATCAGAAATTGGAACTTTTTTCTCCCATGAAAGTACCTGCTCTCTAGCAGGGACTACAAATGGGGGAAAGTTCTCTGAACTAATTTCTCTTTTTGGTGTGAACGCAAAATCCCAGGAACTATCGGAACTAAACGGGAAAAGTACTCCGGTGTGAACGCGCCTAAAGCCTCTTACACACCAAACTGACACCGCCTCACGTCTCCTGCGTCTTGGCCATCTATCGCCATCTATCGCCGTCTATCGCCATCTATCGCCGTCTATCGCCATCTATCGCCATCTATCGCCATCTATCGCCATCTATCGCCGTCTATCGCCGTCTATCGCCGTCTATCGCCATCTATGGACATCTATCGCCATCTATCGACGCCGAAAATCGGCTCGGTGTGGATGTATAACATATGCTGAGCTCAGTGCTGCTCCTCAGAGGATGTACCTATTATGACCTGCTATTGCCGACCCAGTGAGTTATATTGTGTCACCCTGAGGTGAATATTACTGAGATAAAGACTAAAAGATAGGTTTTTCTTTTGTGTACGTTAGGTGTAATAAGTACATTTCAGTTTTTAGTGTAGATCTTAAGACATTCATTCTTGTGAATAAAATGTCTGTCTACCTTTTTGAATAAGGATCACATTTACTACAACATTGTCCATTATCGTTTGTGATTTTGTTAATGCAGTAGCTGTGTGTGTGTGTGTGTGTGTGTGTGTGTGTGTGTGTGTGTGTGTGTGTGTGTGTGTGTCCTGTAATCATAGCTGGAGAAAGCCAGATCAATAGATAGATTCCCTTCATCTAACCACCACATCTCTCTATCAATCTTTCTAGGTTTTGTTTCCTATTTTTCTCTCACCAGATTGTCTCCCCCACCCTCTCCCATCTGTGTGTGCGTGCATGGGTGTGTGAGAGTGTGTGTGTGTTTTTTTCTGTATGTGTGTGTGAGAGCAGTTGGCCTACAGCAAACACACTCCATGCCAAACCATCTGGGCCTTAAATCTGTCCTCCACAAAAAACGCTTCAGTTGCAAAACTAACGCGTACACACACACACACACACACACACACACACACACACACACACACACACACACACACACACACACACACACACACACACACACACACACACACACACACACACACACACACACACACACACACACACACACACACACACACACACACACACACACACACACACACACACACACACACACACACACACACACACACACACACACACACACACACGCTGACTGTAAGGGTTTGTTTTGATATTGTCCTCTATCGGATGTTTTACACAAAGCTTTGTGCCAAGAAACAAGAGGACATGTCAATAATGCAGTGCTGTTTTTCTCTCTGTCGAGTGTTGATGCAGCTTTCGTCCTCCGTACATTTATTTTGCAGCGCCGGCTTTAAAATATTAACGACTCTGAGCTCCCCAAAAACCTTGGGTGGAGTCCTCCCCCTTGTCTTTGTAGGTGGCTGTCTTTCTTTTGGTCCCTGGCGCCACAATAGCTTCTGCTTTTAACTGCAGCTACATCTCTTCCTCTCTCCTCCACGCAGCTGGACATGTGAAATGCATCGCAGCACACGCCTCCCAGACACTTGCTGCATTTTTTTAATATCCTCCCTCTTGATCCACAGAGTCAAATAACGCCTTTTTCTTTTGCCACATTTGACTCAAGCAAAGATGGAAAGCTGCCAGCAACGGTGAAAAGAGAGAGGGGAGTCTGGGTCCTTTGGTGTCAGGGTTTTGACGATGTTCTCTGCGCTGTCTGGCTTGATTATATTGTTCACACAGAGTGATTGGGGAATGTGTGTGTGTGTGTGTGTGTGTGTAAAGTACAACAGCACTGCAGAAAATTACCTTTCAGGCGGCTGGCGGTTGTCTGCAGCATGAAAGGAGCCTCCCTTTTCTTTTCTTGCCTCCTACCCATCATTAGGGTGTGCACTGCGTCTAAAATGGCAGGTGGAAGTGGGAAACTGTGTGTGTGTGCTTTATGTAATGCCGTGTGCTCGCTCTGTGGGTGCTAAAGCAGTGTGTACTCATTGTTCTGGCATCTCGCTCCCTCTTGATGCACCTCTCCGGCTACATTTCCTTTTCATGATGGTTCATTCATCTTCTTCGAAACACAAAACAGATGCTTTCTCTTCTCCTTTTCTTTTCTTTCTCCCTCCTCCTTTGTCTATGAAATCCCTCTCCTGTGCTCCGAACATGCCAGCTTCACCTCCTTGCCTTTCCTCTCTCCGTCTCCTGGGTGCTTATCAGTATTGCTCACGTTTTCCCTGCGTTACCGGAGCAGTCGAGGTATTTGCATTTCAAATGAGAAATCTACTTCTCTGACATGCAAATGAATGGATGTGAATGATGCATCTACAGCAGGCTGCTCGCACGGCAGCAGGACCTGCCCAAACCAACGCACTCAAACACGGACACGGGCAGGGGGGATGTTGGAGAATGCCAATAGACGAGCATTATACAAAATGCAGCCATTTTCTGTTTCACAGGTAGTGCTGGATTGATGGCCCACATTGTCTAGCCTAAAGCTGCCTGTACACAACATTTTGAGCCAAGAACAGTCCAACACATTCATTTCTGTATCAAATACTCCCCTGTGTAGGCTTGAACGGTGGTTTTTAAAAGGTTGTTTCTTTTAAAGAGGATAACAGCGGCAGCAAATTGGACTCACAGCACTTATATTGGATTAAAGTGGAGACCCAGAACAGAACGGGTCAAACCTGTAAGACCTAAAGTTACGGGGGAAAGCCTTAATATCCCAAATAAATAAAAAATACTGAATATTTAATGATTTGTTTTTACATTTAAACCTTTTGCACCAATCCCAAAATAAATATTTGTGCACAATAATGTGTTCTTGCAGGCAATTAATGTCTGCACCTTTTGGTATAACTGTATTTATGCGCCATGGTTTAGTTCTGTAATTATCAATCAATGTTTATTTATACAGCCCAATATCACAAATGTGTCTCAGTGGACTTCACAGTGTGTACAGAATATCAGTATGACAATACGACACCCTCTGTCCTTAGACCCTCTGTCCTTAGATCCTCTGTCCTTAGACCCTCTGTCCTTAGATCCTCTGTCCTTAGATCCTCTGTCCTTAGACCTTCTGTCCTTAGACCCTCTGTCCTTAGACCCTCTGTCCTTAGACCCTCTGTCCTTAGATCCTCTGTCCTTAGATCCTCTGTCCTTAGACCCTCTGTCCTTAGATCCTCTGTCCTTAGACCCTCTGTCCTTAGACCCTCTGTCCTTAGACCCTCTGTCCTTAGATCCTCTGTCCTTAGATCCTCTGTCCTTAGACCTTCTGTCCTTAGACCCTCTGTCCTTAGACCCTCTGTCCTTAGACCCTCTGTCCTTAGATCCTCTGTCCTTAGATCCTCTGTCCTTAGACCCTCTGTCCTTAGATCCTCTGTCCTTAGACCCTCTGTCCTTAGACCCTCTGTCTTTAGACCCTCTGTCCTTAGACCCTCTGTCCTTAGACCCTCTGTCTTTAGACCCTCTGTCCTTAGACCCTCTGTCCTTAGATCCTCTGTCCTTAGACCCTCTGTCCTTAGACCCTCTGTCTTTAGACCCTCTGTCCTTAGACCCTCTGTCCTTAGACCCTCTGTCCTTAGACCCTCTGTCCTTAGACCCTCTGTCCTTAGATCCTCTGTCCTTAGACCCTCACATCATACAAGGAACAACTTCCGGAGAAAACCCCACAGTTTAAGGGAACATGGGAGAAACCTCAGGGAGAGCAGCAGAGGAAGGATCCCTCTCCCAGGACGGACAGACGTGCAATAGATGCCGTGTGTACATCGAAGAGATAATACATTTTACAGCGTAGGTAGATCGAATGTTTGGAAATGCATGTGTCTATACTGTAGTATAATTATGTATTTTTTCTTATACTTTAATTGACCTCATCTGTTTAGAAAGTTCCATACACAGTACATATATGTGCGTACTTTATAAGTTCCCAGTGTGAATCACGAAGTGCAGCTGCGACAGAGGGAGTCCCTTTCTGCCTCACTGATAGTACCTCCACCCCTCACTCAAATGAGATGTTGGTGTCAGTACAGGAAGTGATTCATCCGCCGGCAGGCAGCGAACACTGTCCTTTAAAAGCTAGCGTTGGATCTGTTTCTCTCTTTTTGTGACTTTTCTTAAAAACTTTTTGAACAACTTCCGAGTGCTGACGTCAGTAAAGTCGAAATGGATTTCAAACAATTACCACTCACTAACTATTAGAGGCACCAATGTGTGAAATTACCCAGCACCACTTTAAGTCTGATTGTTTCTTTGGACTAAAAATAAAACGGAGAGTGTTTTAGTGTTTCCCCCAGGAGTTGAATCCTCTCAAAGTGAGAGTGCATTCAAAACAAGCCATTTAACATTAAGCCTGCAAAATAATGCAGTCAACCTTCAAACATTGCAATCTGCCTTTACGCTGCTTTCCTTTCCTGTGTCTATCTCTTTTGAGTGTTGAGATTTGCACTATCATTGACTCACATGTCAAACTCCTGGTCATACATGTATACTAGAGACACAATCATGGACAGCTGGAACAGAAAAAGTAGATCCTGTACAGAAAAGGCTCCAAGAATGGCATTACAGGAGATTTGAGTAATAAGGCGACGTTAATTAAATATAGATTTTAAGATTGAGAGAATATAAAGAAAGCAACTACTATTATAACAACAAAGTCATCTTTTAATGACATTAAAATAATATAATATTTCAGGAAAAACGTTATTAAGAATATAAAACTAGATTTAAAGGTCACCTATTGTGCAAAATCCTCTTCTTCATGTGTCCTCAACATCAACACGTGTCCCCTCTTTTTCATGTCTCTTCTACATCAACATGTGTCCCCTCTTCTTCATGTCTCTTCTACATCAACGTGTGTCCCCTCTTCTTCATGTCTCTTCTACATCAACGTGTGTCCCCTCTTCTTCATGTCTCTTCTATATCAACGTGTGTCCCCTCTTCTTCATGTCTCTTCTACATCAACATGTGTCCCCTCTTCTCCATGTCTCTTCTACATCAACATGTGTCCCCTCTTCTCCATGTCTCTTCTACATCAACATGTGTCCCCTCTTCTTCATGTCTCTTCTACATCAACATGTGTCCCCTCTTCTTCATGTCTCTTCTTCATCAACAAGTGTCCCCTCTTCTTCATGTCTCTTCTCCATCAACATGTGTCCCCTCTTCTTCATGTCTCTTCTACATCAACATGTGTCCCCTTTTCTTCACGTCTCTTCTACATCAACATGTGTCCCCTCTTCTTCATGTCTCTTCTACCTCAACATGTGTCCCCTCTTCTTCATGTCTCTTCTCCATCAACATGTGTCCCCTCTTCTCCATGTCTCTTCTACATCAACATGTGTCCCCTCTTCTTCATGTCTCTTCTACATCAACATGTGTCCCCTCTTCTCCATGTCTCTTCTACATCAACATGTGTCCCCTCTTCTTCATGTCTCTTCTACATCAACATGTGTCCCCTCTTCTTCATGTCTCTTCGACATCAACATGTAATAATAATAATAATACATTTATTTTGGGGGGCGCCTTTCATAACACTCAAGGACACCTTACAGGGCATAGGGGCAATATAGGGAACAATTAAAACAGTGGATTTAGTGAAGTATCAGCCGGGACAAGACAATCAATCAATCAATCAATCAATCAATCAATCAATCAATGTTTATTTATATAGCCCAATATCACAAATGTTCAGAAATGGACTATAGAAGGACACAAAAGGACACCGGGTATAGTTTATAAAGAAAATGCCAGTTTGAACAGGTGGGTTTTGAGTTGGGTTTTGAATGTTGTAATGGAATCAGACTGTCGGATGTGTAGTGGCAGGGAGTTCCAGAGTCTGGGAGCCGAGCAGCTGAAAGCTCGAACACCCATGGTTTTGAGGCGGGAGTTTGGGACGGTGAGAAGTCCTACGGACGAAGAGCGGAGGGTGCGGTAGGGGGTGTACTCCTGAAGGAGGTCGGTGATGTAGATGGGGGCAAGGTTATGGAGAGCTTTATAAGTGAGTAGAAAGTTTTTGTAGTCAATAGTACGGTAGCGTACAGGAAGCCAGTGTAGCTGAGTGAGAATGGGGGTGATGTGGTCGGATGAGTTGGTGCGGGGGATGATCCGGGCAGCAGAGTTCTGGATTATTTGCAGTCTATTGAGGAGTTTGATGGGAAGGCCAGTCAGAAGTGCATTGCAGTAATCAATCTGAGATGTGATGAATGAGTGGACCAGGATTTCAGTGCTGGGTTGGGACAGAGATGAGCGGAGTCTGGAGATGTTCCGAAGATGAAAGAAGGCGGTGCGGGCGTTGTTTTGTATGTGTGGTGCGAATGAGAGGGAGCCGTCCAGAATGACACCGAGGCTTTTCACTTGGGCAGCGAATGGTATGGGGAAACCGTCGATGGTGATGTTTGGTGCTGGGGTGTTATGTGACTTGGTGAGGGTGGATTTGGAGCCGATGAGCAGGGCCTCAGTTTTGCTACCGTTAAGCTTCAGGAGGTTCCTGCTCATCCAGCTCCTGATGTCCTCAAGGCAGGTGGTGAGGGAGGTTGGGGGCAGGGCAGTGGTGGGTTTGGAGGAAATGTAGACCTGTGTGTCGTCGCCGTAGCAGTGAAAATTAACCTCATGGTGACGGAGGATTTTGCCCAGGGGGAAGAGATATATGATGAATAGGAGTGGACCCAGTACTGACCCCTGGGGGACACCCAGTGAAATAGCACTTTCTTGTGACTTGTGATTACCGAGTTGTACAAACTGTTGTCCGTCAGTGAGGTATGATGAGAACCAGGATAGTGCAACACCAGTGATCCCAATGCCAGCCAGGCGGTCCAGGAGTAGTGGGTGAGAGATGGTATCGAATGCAGCGCTGAGGTCAAGGAGGATGAGGATGGTGAGAAGTCCGGAGTCAGCTGCACGGAGGAAATCGTTGGTGATTTTAACCAGGGCTGTTTCAGTACTGTGTTTTTGGCGGAAACCAGATTGGAAGGGATCATGGAGGTTGTTTGTGTCAAGATGGGACTGAAGCTGTGTGGCAACCACCCTCTCAAGGGTCTTGGAAATGAAGGGTAGGTTGGAAATGGGCCTGTAGTGGTTTAGATCGGCTGGGTCAGTGCCAGGTTTTTTGAGGATGGGAGTGATTGCAGCCAGTTTGAGAGAGGTGGGTGCAATTCCAGAGGTGAGGGAGGAGTTAATTATGTCAGTGATCATGGGTGATATGGCTGGTAGGCAAGCCTTGACCAGGGTGGTGGGAAGAGGATCAAGCTGACAGGCGGTGGTTTTAGCTTTACGGATGAGCTCTGAGATGGTGTATTCCGATTCTGGGGTGAAGATGGAGAGGGAGCTGATGTGTCTCCTCTTCTTCATGTCTCTTCTACATCAACATGTGTCCCCTCTTCTCCATGTCTCTTCTACATCAACATGTGTCCCCTCTTCTCCATGTCTCTTCTACATCAACATGTGTCCCCTCTTCTTCATGTCTCTTCTACATCAACATGTGTCCCCTCTTCTTCATGTCTCTTCTACATCAACATGTGTCCCCTCTTCTTCATGTCTCTTCTATATCAACATGTGTCCCCTCTTCTCCATGTCTCTTCTACATCAACATGTGTCCCCTCTTCTTCATGTCTCTTCTACATCAACATGTGTCCCCTCTGTGGAAAGAGACTCTGAAAGTTTCAGGAACAAAGATTCTCTCTCTTTTTGATCCATTTCTATAAAAACTGAATATGAGCGGATCAGATTTTGGCCACTTTGTGATGTCATAACGATGTGTTGTCTTGTGTAACCATTAGCCAATCAGCAACCAAGGTAACCCCCCCCCTTATCACCTGAATCTCCTCCTAGAGCACCATTGAGTTCTTTGTAAACAAATCTCTCCCAGAGGGGCGTGGGGAGGGGCTCCTTATTTTCATCTAAAGTAACAGACAGAGAATCAGCACTTTTTTAAGCAGGGCTGAAACAGACGGGATTATGGGTAATGCTGCAATGATCTGTTTGCTGTTTCAGCCAATCAGAGACAGGTTCTGTATATATCTGAGACCTATAATATATTGATGAAAAACAGTATAATAGGGGACCTTTAAATTGTAATCTCGAAAAAAAAGTCATAATATTACTCTTAAGTCTTAGGCATTCATTTTTATTTTTTTTAAATCGTAAATTACAGAAATGAATTCATAATTTTGAGATAAAAATGTCACAAAATATCATAATAAATTGAAAGTATTTGGAAATACAACAGAAAATAAAGTTGTATGCTTGAAATCTGAGAATAATTTCTTACTAATATGAGGATAAAGTAATAATTGAATGAGAGTAAAATGATATAATATTTCAGGAAGACTTTAATTATGATATTTAGAATAAAGTTGCAAGAACAAGCTAATTTAAAGTCACACTAAAAATGAAAAAATACGTTGTTACAAGCTCTGTCAGCGAGGATTCATTGTAATAATTTCACACCACATTCTCACCAATTAAAGGTGAGATAACTTCACATTTCATTTTGAACAGCTCCCATACGATTATTGCAGTATACAAACAATGTCTGTTAGTTAGCAAAAGCTGCTCCATAATTACATTTTTTTTAACATATAATTGTTAATTACTGTGATTGTCATTATGTGATTGTACTGCAGCTCAAAACCAAATGAAGCATCCAGATATTAAATATGTAACCTGAACGCTCGGCCAGTAAATAAAGCATTCACATAAAATAATACAACATAAACACGTGCTTGGATCCTCACTCGAACCTCACTCATTGCTGATTTCTAAAAGTGTACACGATGTTTGAATGACTGAAAGATTCTAACATTATTTAGGGGGACCAGCAGGATGATTACCATACATCTGGTGTACTTGTAGTTCAGAGGATTTCGGGTGTCTGTCGGAGGAATAACGGCAGCTTTGCAGATACAAGGCTAAACCAAATGAAGCTCCTCCACCACCCATGGTATTATCAAGCTGTGTTGTAAACAGGCACACTTTCTAAAAAGCAGCAACACCCCTCCAACAGGACATTTTATGAGTGTGTGTGTGTGTCTTTTCATGTTTCTCTTTGTCTTTTAATTCACCAACACGCCATCTGGTTGAGATATTTTTATCACAAGGAGGAGAAGGTGTCATTGCCAACTGATTGTACTGTGAATATGTGTATTTTCTGCATAAAGACAGACACATTTCTTCCTGTTTTTTAATGAGATGACAATTAGTATCTTGCAGTATGAAGCCTAATAACCAGTGGCGTTTTTATATGTACAAAAGTGGTGGGGCACAAAAACACGTAGATGTCTATAAGCTTCTGCAGTGAGGTTCATGGCTGGCGAGGCACCTGACTCTTCAGGTTTACAAATATTATATTTTGACCTAAATCAAAATATAATATTATTTTCAAAAGCTTTTTTTGTCTGATGCTTTAATTAATTTTAAACAGACAGTTCAACAGAAGGATACCCAAACAATGTAATTTTATCATTTAAATATTGAATTGTTCTCTCTTAGTAAGATCCCATTTTCAACAAAATTGCAGTCTTACCTTGACTTGAAGATGAAGTCCATTTGCCTATCCTTCTGGACAAAAATCTCTATTACTTTTTTGTAAAAGTCCTCCTTATGTTCTTGTAGTTTAAAAAGTCTATCATACATCGAATCTAATCAATAGATTTATGATTCGAAAATGATAAAAGTAGGGTAGACATGTGGATATTATCCGGCTGAACAAAACGTACATTTATCTAACAGCTACGTTTCCCACAGATCTTATTTTGAGCTATTTTCTAAAATCCTATGGAGAAATCTCATTGCTTTTTTGTGGAGGGAAGCCATGCGCAGCTTACTTCCGGGTTTTAGGACGCGTCACTGCAGCTCTCGTCTCCTCTTCACACACACCACACTTTTCGCGGCACACGTACTTACAGCCAATCAGCTCTGAATGATGAGAGATGACGTATGGTGGGGATGGCAGCTCAGTGCCCCTATGGTCATTATTTTTTTGCCACACACATTAAATAGGAAAATATTCTGAGCATGCGCAGTGTAGTTTTTGCAGTCACCGTTCACTTAGACAGTGAGAGGGAGGGGCAGGATCGGGTTTTGTCCCACATGGCTCTAAACAGCTCAATAGGCACACACTGTAGACACTCATTAGATGAACACAGACTAAAACACCAATGAGACGAATCAGATGATTAAACATGATCTTAACATATATTTTATATATATATATATATTTTTTTTTTGCATTTTGTTGTAATCATTATTTTTAATACTTTCTGCTGATACTACAGTAGGTGGGGCTGTGCCTGCCCCTAATGACCAGTCGCCACTGCTAATAAGATGTGTTCAGTTGCAAATCTAGGGTTGTTTTAAAAAACAACAACTTAAATGCAGAAAAACAGCAGGTACATGAAAAAGGAAAAATATGATACAAGTGCTCAACAATGGATATTTGCATTGTTTTCACTTAAAGGGGACCTATCATGCAAAATGCACTTTTGTACGTCTTTTATACATGAATATGTGTCCCCGGTGTGTCAGGGAACTCACCAAGTGTCAGAAAACACAACCCTCTCTCTTTTCCTCCATACCCAAATCTCTAAAAACGGGGGAACAACGGAGCTGATTATTATTTGAATTTTTCTGACGTCAGAAAAGGGATGCTACACCTATATGGGCAACTCTCCACCTATCAGGGGAATGAGAGACCCCTCGAAAGCGCTGGAGACGCTGTAGTACCTATGCCAGGCCTGTAAGTGGCGCTGTAGTCTGCCACAAAAGCAGAATCAGCCCTTGAAAAAACAGGGCTGGAAAAGAGCAAATAGAGCGAAATGAGGTATGGCTAAAATGCAGGATCTGTTTGGTATTTTGAAAAAAAAACTTCCCAGATATGTTTTATATAGGTATGGCCCTACAATATATGTTTCAAATATAGCATGATAGGTCCACTTTAAAATCCTCACATCATGGCAGTTTGAATAGAAAAACACAACTTTTGGGGTTTTTTCAACATTGTGGAGATGAACTAAAACACAGTTTCCCATCATACACTATGTATTTGTTCTGCTATCTAATAATCTATTTTCTTCTCTGATTCCCACAGAGATCACCAAAGTCATCTTCCATTGTTTCTGCTACAAAAACTCCATTTGTTTTATCCAGCTTATGTCCTTTTAAATTCATTTATCTTATGTCTATGTCGCTGTTTCTTTCAGGTACTAACAGAGGAAGGATTTGGTGAAATAACGACAGAAATAGCCCAGGAGAAACCATTCTACTACGCAGAGGATTACCACCAGCAGTACCTGAGCAAAAACCCAGGTGGATACTGTGGGCTGGGCGGGACTGGAGTCTCCTGTCCAATAGGAATCAAGAGCAAGGTCTAGATAGCTAATCACAGCCATGAACCATCTCCTTCAGTACGGCTGCAACCAGGAAATGATCTTCAGTTTTCTTTTTACAGAATCAAATAGGCAATGAGTTTTAAACATATATACATTTGATTTTTACAAGCATTAAGAAACATTAAGTCCAATATGTATAATGTATAAGACCATACGAACCCTATGCTTCATCTTTCTGGGAATAAGCAGTGATTTTCTGAAGCTGTATCTCAGTTTGCTGAAAGAATAACACTCTTTGCAATGCAGATTTCTGCCTGATGTAACCTAGCGACATACACTGCAGTGGAGACGCTGATTAAGGCTGTCAGTCTCCTCAGCTCCTTGCTATGAGTAAACATCCCAGTGCCTCAAGATGATGCATAAAGCGTGCATTGTAGCATAGTTCCTTTGCAAAGGCTTTACACAAAAATACTCCCCAACGCAATTCTGTCTATTGATAGACATGATAGTGTTTGTAGTCTAATGAAATAAAGTTAAAGAAGTGGTGAACATCTTACACAATCTTCGCACTGAATACATCGATCAAACTAATGTGTTTCAGAGTCCAAACAACTCGTTGCTTTCCTGCTCAGATTTCTTTATTAATGATGATTATTGTATGTTGAACTTAAAACTTATGCGGGTTACTTGTTATATGGGGCGGTGGTGGCGAAGTCGATAGGGACTTGGCTTGGCAACCAGTTCAAGTCCCGGCAAGACCAAGTGCTACCGAGGTGTCCCTGAGCAAGGCACCGTTCCCCACACTGCTCCCCGGGCGCCGTTCAAAATGGCAGCCCACTGCTCCTATCACTAGGATGGGTCGAATGCAGAGAAACAATTTCCTCATGGGGATTAATAAAGTATATCAAATCAAAATCATATAAAACAGATTAAAAGCTTATGAAATCCGACATGTTTCTTTTGTTTCCTGAGTGCTGTTCAAATCTATACACTGTGAATGTAGTATTTTGATGGAAGGTGAGGAAATAACGCAATAATTGATCCTCAGGAATATCTTACAGATCACTTAATATGACCTTTCACTGTTATTTCAGAGAGATTTTTGCTTCCTTTTTGCACATTTAACAAGTGAACATTTAATTAAAAACATATTCAGATATCAGTGTTTGCTTTTTTTGTGGTGTGTTTGCGTTTTGGGGGCAGGATTTAGTTTGACATTCTGCCGCTGATTTTTGCCTAAAGTATTATTCCGGTCCTTGACTCATCTGTCATCGCTGTTGACCTGCATGCATGTGGGTTTTTTCTGCATAGTACACGCACACACACACACACACACACACACACACACACACACACACACACACACACACACACACACACACACACACACACACACACACACACACACACACACACACACACACACACACACACACACACACACACACACACACACACACACACACACACACACACACACGCCAGCCGCAGGAGAGCGTGTTTGGTGCCAGGCCCTCCAAAGCTTGGCATCACCATGAAGAGAAGGAAAAGATGGGTCTTTTTGGAAATGGCAGACCGCCATCTTGGATCTCTGCTGCTTTGGATGGCCTCCATGATGCAGACTGCAGGACAGGGACCTCACCAGCTAAATATCACGACTGATTTGGGAGATTCTGAGCAAATATTCAATATATTTAACAATGACCAGTTTGGTTTTGAGTAAATTGATTCAAGAGAAGTGAAATCCACCTCATATTTGACCAGATAATGGTCTAGGGGGGGCCAAACGTATATGTGCTTTTTTCTCTTACGCACCACAATGAATGTGCATCAGCCTTTCAAAGTTCAGTAAAATGTGTTTACATATTTGTCAAGGTGAAAAGCCCCAGAATGTAGACCACAAAATACTTAAAGGTTTCATGTCATGGCCTTTTCTACTGATCATAATTCCATTGTTGAGGTCTACTAGAATAGATTTAAATTGTGCAATTTTCCAATCTCACATTGTTTCTCAAACAGCATCTCTGTAAAGTATGTGTATTCACTCTCTGTCCTAAATGGCTTGTTGAAGCTCCTGCCCCCTCCCTGTGAGCCCAGTGTGCTCTGATTGGTCAGGACGTTGCGAGGCTCGCTGCTCAGTGAGCTGGCTTACTGGTGTGGTTTCCGGGTCGGCGATACAGCGAGAACAAGCAAAACTCATCCTGAGCACACACAAACACTCACAGCTGAAATAAAAACAATAAGTGTGGCTTGATATTTAGTAAGAAAAATGTTTATAACGCTGTGAGAATGGGTCTGCGGAGAGCATTTCTCCGACATCCCAACTCGTCTATTAATAATAATTAATAATTCCTTATATTTATTATAGCGCTTTTCCAGATGCTCAAAGCGCTTCACAAATACAAATTACACATACATGCAATGCTCATGTACTATTACCAGCGTTCAGGGAGCTCTATGCAAGTCAATGGGGACTCACTGGCCGTTTCTAAATTGCAAGTAAAACTGCTGCAGAGCAACTATTTCAAGTATACTACGTCATTGAGTGGCGCCGAAGGACTGTTTAAATGCATGTTAAATGCCCAGCATTCTGCGCATTCTTCTATATTCTTCATTCATTCTACATTCATTCTATACGTAGTATAGCCTACTTGAAATAGTTGCTCTGCAGCATGTGTACTCGCGATTGAGAAACGGCCCCTGTTAGTTAGTCAAGGGATCCTGGTGTGTGAGGTACTCCGCGGATTGGTCCATTTAGGCCAATCCGGTCATTTGTTGTTGATTTGGGTGTTCACACGTCACAGAACCCAGGAAGCAAACAATGGAAAAAGAGAAATCTCCAACAAGGCGTTCTGGGGCAGCACAGACAGGTCTTCTCTGTGTTAGAGTTTTACTCACTACAGGGTATACTTTGAGGGTTTGTGATTCTGCAGACCGTTTACATGCAGAAAAAGCTACATAACACACAAGGGGACGGTAATAACCAGACAAGCATGACATGGGACCTTTAAACTAACAAAACAGAAGTGTTTTCCTGATTTTTTTTATAACAATAAATGTACACAAAACATGTACACTTTGCAGTACATCTATGTTATCTCAGCAGGATGACACCAGCTGGACTGGATCCAATTTTAAATAAAAGGGAAATATTGGATTACTATGCTATACTCAGTGTGACCCACCCTGGTAAAAACATCATATGATAATGCTGCCATCATGTGGTATGTTTAAGGTATTAGCACATGCTAAACCAGCACAGGATTTAAGGTTTTCTGAAGTGACAGAAAGGTAAGAAATCATAGAAATATACACTTTGAATTGTAAACCACTAATGCCCTTTCCTTCTGGCATATTTCTTGGTGAAAATAGGAAAGTCAAAAGGTTGCTCGGGACCCCATTGCTCACAAAAATAAACCTTAATGGTAAAACAGGAAATACAGAACGATTGTTTTCTAGCTCAGAAAATCTATAAAAACTCACAACTAATAAAGGTAGAGACGAATGATCATAATCTAAGTATCTACTTGTAAATACGTGTATTTCTGGTCCCCTTTATTAGCGCAAAGGAGCATACAAAAACGTGACAAATTAGACAAATAAAGCTGTAACAAAAAAAGCAGACGTTTGAATTTCTGTGAAGTGAGGCGTGTGGCAAGGTGGGTTGTGCGTTGGTGTTCGGATCAGGGGGTCATAGGTTCAAACCCCACTGCAGTCAGCATGTCGTTGTGTGACACTTCACCCCAAATTGCTCCTGTGGGGTTTGCCCACAGTATTGAGTATGTAAGTCGATTTGGATAAATAGCATCTAACAAGTGACAAGAGTTGAATATCCACCTGTTAACCTGTTGGGAGGTTCAAAAATAAAAGTTTGTGCCCTCATTTCACTTTAAGGGATTAACACTAGGTTGAATTCAATATGTTCATGGAGTTTTTTTATCACACTAAAATAGGTTGTAACATGCATTTTAAAAGGTTTTTCGCCTGTCGTCTTGTCTGCAGACTTATTAAAGCATTAATTCAAGGTTTTTACTAACCGGGATGGGACTCAAAGCCAGAAACCAGTGAAGCTGTCAATGTGTCAGTTTTTGTTTCACTAAATTGCTCTCCATTAACTGTAGCATATAATAATTCAACATTGATTGATGCATAAGGAAGGAAGCATCAGTGTAACTTCTAGATGTAAACCCACATGTCAGTTGTGGGCCAATCACATGCAGGTATTTCTGTGTGACTGCAGCTTTAATTCTCATCAGTTAATTAGTAATTGCTTCCAGCTGTCCTCTCCATGTGATTAGTCTGCACTGGGAAGTATTTGACATTGAGAGTTTGAACCTTCTGCATCTTATTTATATTCAGTATGGTTTAGATTTCCTAAATTATCACTTGTTCTACTGGTAGTATTGGGTACATACAGGGGTCCCTCTGGGCTCTGTTCTTGGTCCCCTCCTTTTATCCTTGTACTCGGATCAGTCATTAGCCCGCATGCATTTTCATACCACTGCTACGCTGACGACACCCAATTAATTCTGTCCTTTCCCCGCTCAGAGACCCAGGTCATTGCACGCATCTCTGCTTGTCTAGCGGACATCTCTCAGTGGATGTCTGCTCACCACCTCAAGCTCAACCTTGACAAGACTGAACTATTTTCCTTCCGGGAAAAGATTGTCCCACTCTTGACCTGACAATCAACATCGGCACCTCTGTTGTTTCCCCGACTCAGACTGCAAGGAATCTGGGCGTGACCCTAGATAACAACCTGTCCTTCACTGCAAACATCGCTGCAACAACCCGCTGCTGCAGATACACGCTTTACAACATCAGGAGGATGCGTCCCCAGCTGACCCAGAAAGCAACACAGGTACTGGCCCAGGCTCTCGTCATCTCACGCCTAGACTACTGCAAGTCCCTCCTGGCTGGTCTACCTGCATGTGCCATCCGACCTCTGCAGCTCATCCAGAATGCAGTAGCTCGTCTGGTCTTCAACCTTCAGCTAAATGCAATGTAATGTAATGTAGTATTGTGTTTGCTTACTTTGCTTTCCTGTTCTGTTCTGATAAAAGAGCACAATGGTGACGGCAGCTCGGCCAGCCTCTGTGGCACTGCTGTCATTTTTTGGTTTTGCAGACGCCATTCAAACTTTGAGAGATGGACCAATGATCAATACTGAAGGAAGGGAATATAAAACCGCTGCATTAGGGTTTGACACAGAAAGTCAAATCAGTGAACCACAATTCAATGAGGGATCCACTATCAGTGTATAATGCACAGAAGTGTCCATAATCATTGCGGTAAAGGCTGACTTCTTTAAAATGGACGCCTTTTGTCTCCATGGGATTTTGTTTTGGGAGAAGTCAAGCATTCACAGAGCAGTCAGTGTCGACCTGTTGCTGCTGGTGACTCTGAATATTTATTTGAAGCTGGACTACAAGACTGTGGCTCCAAAGTGACTGTAAGTTGTTGATGATTAATAGAAGATGCAGGATATATAACTGTGGTTGCTTAAGTGGTTTTGATTTGTTGTGTTTTCAGAAGTGTCCCTGATTTTAGTTATTTTTTTATTCTCTAGACATCTATGGACTCTGTGATCAACTCAAACAAGCTGATAATCGTACTAGTCGCCGGGCAACATGGCATTAAAAGAACGACCCATGCTGTTGTTCCTGTTTCCTGTCACTATAAGAGGTGAGATATTTTTATTGTGTTGTGCAGAGAATCTTTTTTGTGACTTCTTCTTCTCGGGTGACTTTGTTACCTTTCCGCGACAGGACAAAGTTTGAGGGCAGTCAGCAGCCGCCCCTCTCTCTTCCTGCTGTGTATTCAACAGGTGCTTTCTCTCTAAAGCTGATGACCGGTATGTGAGACCTATTCAGTAGAGGCTTCTCAATACTCAAATTTCCCCTCCTCAACTCCTCGACTCCTTGGTCCTCCGGTAGTGACCCGGAAATGAATTTCAGCACGCCATTTTGAAGGACGTCTCATTTCTCTAAATGCACACCGAGGACCGAGGATCGAGCGTCGAGGAGGCTCTCTGGAGGAGCTATAACCGAGGATACACTGATGGTTCCTCCACGGCTCCTCCGCGGATGCATTTCCGGGAACGGTGGAGGCGTGACGCACGGCCGGACTTATCTCAGCCAATGACAGCTCTGCATGCATCCCCTGGATATTATTTTAGAAACTGACCTCATCGCAACGCGATGTTTACAGTGAGAACAGCTGTGAGGCCCGTGCAGAAAGCAGAGCAGTGTGTAAAATATATATCACTCAGTATAACAGACCTACTCTCTTTATTTGCTTTAGTTTAGTAGATATCTACAAAGAGTCGATATTTTTTCTAAGACCATTTAGTGCTTCACATAATAAAATACACAACGGCTGTAGCCTTATTATGCGTTAGGAGCTGTAGGTGTGTGTGGTACAGTGTCGGTGCGTGTTGTACAGTGTGTAGGTGTGTGTGTGGTACAGTGTGTAGGTGTGTGTGGTACAGTGTCGGTGCGTGTTGTACAGTGTGTAGGTGTGTGTTGTACAGTGCGCAGATGCGGCGGACAGACGGGTCTCAGTTGGTTTGGTGTCCTCTGCTTACTTTTAATAC
Organism: Pseudochaenichthys georgianus; assembly: GCF_902827115.2. Lineage (NCBI taxonomy): Eukaryota > Metazoa > Chordata > Actinopteri > Perciformes > Channichthyidae > Pseudochaenichthys > Pseudochaenichthys georgianus. The sequence continues at coordinate 34,362,762 of NC_047526.1, read as the reverse complement.
TTGCAAATACAACTTTTGGCCCGTAATTTCAATTCCCCATTTCAGCGACCAGAGAGAGGGGGGGATATATCCAGTCTCTGATTGTGTTACGTTATTATGAGAGTGCTCTCATACTTTAAATTGCATATATTTATATAAATATATTTGTGTGTGTGTGTGTGTCCGCATCTGTAGCCTGTTATTGTCTCATTATACCGCACTCTCAATGAATTAAAAGTACATATGTGGGGGAACAATGTTCAGCTGATGTAACAGAGATTATAAAATATGACAAAACACTCGACAGCTGATGCAGCTGTTGCCACGTAATAATGAACAGACGTCGCTTTAATATGACCGCTCAGAGGAGAGGAGTTCTCATTTCTTTAAACGTCTGCTGCTTCCCCTCCTCTTTCATCGGTTCCCCTCCTCGGTCCTCCGCTCGCATCTCCTGTGGGCGGGTCTAAGTATCGAGGAGGGGAGTCGAGGAGGGGAGTCGAGGAGGGGAAATTTGAGTATTGAGAAGCCTCTAGTGTTTCATTGAAGGTTTTTTTGAAGTGTGCATGTAGTATGTGGTGGATGAAGTAGTCACACACTTTACCTCAAGGACCAGTGTGTAGGATATAGTGGCATCTAGCAGTGATGTTGCAGATTTGAACGGAAAACCCCTCACCTCTCAATTTCCAGGCATGTTGGAGAACTGGAGTTTTTTTTAAATATATAATTTATGTATCTTTTTAAAGGAATATCACCCACTAAAGACAATGTGTACATTAATTCCTTACGTTGAATTCTCAAATCATACATAAACAGTGTAGTATTTGGCAGGGCAATTTTGAAAAACATTTTTTAGTACACTACTGGATAAATGGGTCTTTGATTTTACCTCTTGAGCAGGAAGGGGAAATCAAAGTAAGAACAGCCGTTGAAACGTTGCAGTTGGTTTTGCACACACTGATGTTTAACTGAATTTCTGAACTGAATCAGACTCATTGATTAACACCACTAATGTGTACAATTACTCAAACAAACCCTTCTCAATATAAACATTGCTCCCCACAAAGTACTTTATATATAACACTTTTTTATAGTATCATAGTAAGTCTTCTTATAGCGATCCTGTTGTGATATTATCAAGTGAGAAAAGAAGATAATATCACTTTCATGATGTATCACCGGATATGTCTGGTGTCTGCAAGATGAGTGTGAAAGTGCAGGTCAGGAGGAGTCACCAGCAGCAAAGGGGTGGATATATATTATAAGTTAGTGTCCTGTAAACATGTATGCCGGCACAGTCCGATTCAGAAGCTCTCATAAATAATAGTAATAATATATTTGTAAAGCTTGGGTTGTGTTTTGAGCGCACCAAAAAAAGTGCTATTCACATACAAGACAATACAATGTGTCCAAATATAAAGGACATAATAGGAAAGAGTGAAAGAGGTTCGGTCAATAACCCTTGATAAGAATGGGTTCGCCTGATATGTCGGTGGTTAGAGCTGGCAGCCCATATTCAGCCACCGCTGCCTAGTAAACCAGTTTGAATCCTGAACCAGCCGAACACTTCTGGCATGTCCTCCCCTCTGTCTCCCCTTTCAACTCTATCACCTCCAATAACGGCCCTCTGGACCGAGGCAACAGTACAGGGTGAACATCTGAAATGGATCATTAGGAATATAGTTTTGAACTTGAAGTAATTTGATTTTAAGTATTTGGAGGCATTTTCAATACTTTCTTTGTTTGAACTGCATGGATTGATTTGTATATGTCTTGTGTTTCAAACATATAGATCAAATTGTATTTATGTAGCTCAAATTCACAAGTTTTATTTGATTTAGTCTGTACAGATCAACCAATCATGAATGATAGTTTAAAAACATAATAAAATGACACCATAGGCCACAATAATAATGTGATAGTGTACAAAGTAGTGATGTTATGTATTGCGCCGAGGCTTCGGAGCGCGTGTCGAGTAATCCCCGAAGCTTTTTGTGAAGCACGTACCGAGGCTTGTATCGTTTTGGGCCAGTGACGTCACCGATGACAAACGAAGCCTCGCTGCCTGTCGATACCACGTGACTGCTTCAGGAAGCGATTCAGATCGGTTGAACCGTTGAACCACAACGCTCATAATACCCATGGATGTATACTAAGAACCATATTACCCCTCCTGTACCCGGCGGGCCCGGTGACACGATGCAATCAAGAGAGCTCAGACCCTCACTCATATAGAGGTCGGAACATGTCATAAGTAGATACAAGCATAAATAAATGTAGGAATAAAAACATCAATAAATACAGGAATACATATCTTACAGTGTTTTCAAGGAGATTTAGCGTGTGTGCTGTGGCTCAGCTGGAAAGCAGTTGACTCACGACCGCAGGGTCCCTGGTTCAACGACTGAACAATAAGTATTTTTTGTTGTTTATAAAAGCTACAGCTAAATGAGATAATGTAGTTAATAAATGTATTCTTTGATATGGTTTAGCCTTTCTCAGGCTACAACATGGTTAAGTTTACGAATATTATTAAGGAATATAAATCCCTCTTTGCAATGTTTACCAGCCTCCTTAGGCTTTTCAATCACAATCATTAAACTGGAATAAATACAATATTGTTAACATGAAAATATGATTTAATGTTCGTTGTTTAGAGTTATTCTAAGGCTTTACTCATTGGGAACTCGGTATGAGAGAGAGCACACTGTTGAGATGTCCAATCTGCCTGTTTTACACACATTGACCAACAGGTGGGTTTGTGTTCAAATGAAGCCCATGAGATGAACCCTTTTGCGAACCAATTGGCTGGAAAGCTTCAAAGCTTCATAAGGCTTCATCTCGCCATCACTAATACAAATGAAGGATCCAGGGGGATGTCAAAATGCTTCCTGCATGGTTTTCATGAACTGCAACACTAACATTTTATTTAAAATCCAAAGTAACAAGCAATGAAGCAAATATATGCACATTTTAAACATGTGAAAACGCCCTTCACCTCTCTCTCAATCGGCCTCATGTTTTGAGTTCAGTGTGCAGCCAATTCAGCTGATGGGTGTCTGATTGGACGCAGGTGTGCAGCTCTGATGAGGATAATGATCGGCTAGAGTTTAAAAAGCTCCACCGCTCACACTGAACCATAGGCCTACTGTGAGTCAGTCAGGAAGACAGAGAGCAGCTGACCAGGTTCCTGTTATCAGTTTCACTTATGGAGGCCTTTCATGTTCAGGTTATCCTCCTTGTAGGACTCTGTGTTAGCTCCTCTTTTGCTTTCCCGCCCACACAAGATGCTTTGTTTCAGAGCCTTGCGAACACAGGCAGGTCAGAACTCGGGCAGCAGCAGCAGAAGTCTCCGGCTGAGGAACCGCAGCAGGTGAATACCGTCAGAGTGACCTGCCATCAAGACTCTTTGGAGATTGTTATCAAAGCCGATATGTTTGCGGTTGGAGCTCCTGTTGATGGTGACGAGCTACGCCTGGGAGTAGAGACCAACAACCAGTACTGCAGAGCTACAGCGTCTTCAGCAGATGAGTACAGTATCAGTGTTGGACTTGTGGAGTGCGGCACCAGACACTGGGTAACTTTAGATATATTTCATTTCAAATCTGATCCATAAAAGCTTCTAGTTTTAAACACGTCTACTCTCCACAGGTAACTGAGGACTCTCTGATCTACACAAACCTCCTCATATACTCTCCTGAGGCTTCTCCATATGGTGTTGTTCGAATGGACGAGGCTGTCATTCCAATTGAGTGTCATTACGAAAGGTCTTTGTTTTTAAATCTCACATTGTAAAAATCTTTGAATGATGTCTGTTTTTTTTTTTTTTAAATGCATGTTTTCTGTTTCTTAGGAAGTACAGTTTGTCCAGTTCTTCACTCATGCCTACCTGGATCCCCTTCATGTCGACCCAGGCTGCAGTGGAAATGTTGCAGTTTAACTTGAGAATCATGACAAGTGGGTTTTGATCATTTCTCATGTTATGCGTTGTCATGTCTCCATTTGCACTTAGTACTTTTTTCTGTCCGTGTGCAGGTGACTGGCAGCACAAAAGAGGCTCTAATGTGTTTCATATCGGTGAGCCCATCAGCATCGAGGCCTCGGTCAGAATTGGGCATCACATTGGGCTCCGAGTGTTTGTGAGCAGCTGCGTGGCTACACTGAGCCCTGACATGCACTCCAGCCCCAGGCATGCCTTCATTGAAAATGGGTAAGGCTGCAAATTGCTAAATGGCAAAAAGTAAAGTCTTTTTCTGACCCTAGAGGGAGCTGTTTAATGTGTAAGGCTCTTCAAGTGGTTTAATTCAGACGTGAGCAATGCTGACTCGAGTGACAGGTTAATAAAAGATCAATCCTTTAGTGTTAGCTAAGGCTAGCTGCGGTTTGCTTTAAATCTTTGGTATTCTAGTTCCTTTCTGTGCCACTATTTATGCACAGGTCAGATTTGTGCAGTTCTGACACTCAAGAACTACTTCCAGAACTTGCCTATATGACTAGAAATGTTAGTGGTGGAGTTGCATTGTGGGTAATGTAGACTATGGTTATAGTAGTCAATGAGTGCTAATTTAGGTTGCTCTTTTTGTTTGTCCTCATCATAGGTGCTTTGTTGACTCTCAGCTTCCAGACTCAAGGTCTCAATTCTTAGCCAGGACACAGGATGACAAGCTCCACATGTCCATTGATGCCTTCAGATTTTATAATGAGGACAGAGGGGAGGTGAGGCTCTATTAAATTGCCTTAAACATGATTGTGTGTGCATGTTTCCCAACACCTGCTTTTCCCATAGCTCTACATCACATGTCTCCTGAATGCTGTGCCAATAAATAAAGCAGATGCACCAAACAAGGCGTGCACTTTAGTGAATGGAAGGCAAGTGAGATCCAGTCTAATATGTCAAATTACACACAAAAAACAAAGTATTGGTGCTGAATGTTTTTTAATTTATCAGATGGAGGTCCGCTGATGGTAATGACTACTTATGTGGGCAATGCCAAAGACCAATTGAAGTTGAGCAAACTCCCAGCAGCCCGAGCAAGTTTAGGCCTCGAGGGTTTGTGAAGCCAGAAGAGCGTGAACCCCTCTGGAGGAGCGGACTGAAGACCAGTACAGGCATGTAGAAACTTGTATGATTTAATATTGGCTGCAGATGTCGTCATAATGATCAATGTTGACGCATGTTTTGGCATAGGTTTCAGACATGATGATGGATGGGTAACTGAATTAACATGCATTGTGCTGGTTTGTGTTAGTGTGGGAACATCAGGCCAGAGTGGGTCCCATGATGGTCTTGCCAGCCAAGCAGAAAAGCCGGCCCATTCCTACAGAGGAGCTTTCTTCCGTTCTTGATCAAACCAGCAGATCTACAATGTATGGCAGACAGTGGAGGAGTGGAATAAACAGAGTTGGTAAGTCCATACCAGTATTAAATTATTCTTTGTTCATTTGAAGCCTTTAACAATCTCTAAATTGAGATTAAAATGGCCCATAATTAAATCTTAATGTTGAATTGTTTTTCTGTCAAAGATCAGAGGAAAGGACTGCTTCCTGATTCATCATCGACCCAAAACCAGGTGGACGTTCTGACTTTAGCTTCTGCACAGAATAAAAACGAAGACAAAAATGGAACTGACAAAAGGTTGAAAGTGAAAAGTCGTAACTCTTTTTTTTTTTTAAATGGCACTCTGGAATGCTCATTTTACATTAACACATTTCTTCTGCGATTACAGATGATGCTGAGGAAGTTCCTGAACTTCTAGAAAAAACCTCTCCTGAGGCCCACCTGCAGTCGAAGGCAGCGGTGCTGAACAGTACCCACACAGCGGCGCTCGATGAAGTCCTCCAAACTGCTGTGCCCCCACTGTCCAACACCACTGCAACAGAAGCTGACCTTTCTGAAACAATGGACCCAAAGAGATAATAAATTATTCAAATTGTTATTTGTTTGCTTTTTTAATGTTGTAATACAAAAGGAAAACTGATGACCTGCTCACAGCTAAACACAATTAAATGCAAACAAAATAGTTTCCTAATTAGCCAAAGTATTCCATATAACAGTGTTACGGCCCGCCCCCTACTCCGTGGTAGTGGCTTGTGGGGAGACCCGCAACATAAAAGAAAACACACAATGTCCAGTACTTAACAGCGGTCATTTATTTAAATGTACAGCCGTTACTCACACAGGCCAATCGGCAAACGAACAAGGTCTGGAGGACTGGCCAAAAGGAAGGAGCCAGAGCCAGCCACACCACGGGCCGTAGGACCCAGAGCTTCCCTCCCCTAACAGAAATCTAACAAAATGCTTCGGGAAACTAAATAAAGCCACGAAAACTAGACTACCAGGGGGGTATACTACGAAGCAGGATTTTCGCTTAGCCGGCTAAATTCAGGGAAAACTCCGGCTTTCCGGTTCTCTTTTTAGCAGGCTAGATCTCCATGGTAACTTATGCTTAGCGGCTAACCTGGTCGGGACCATGTTAGGTTGCAGGCTAAGAGCTCAACTCAGTGAAAGCACCGCCTGCTGACCAGAGCTCAGTGTGCGGAGTTTAAAGCGATCAAGTCATATTACAGGAGAGAGGAAAAACTGCCATTGCAGGAAAGACGGCCGGCAAAAATCACCGACTGTGTGAACGTGAACGTTAATAGAATACCACCTCCCATCTTCAGAGCAATCTGACTATTATAACATTAGTGTTAAGAAAGCTTACTTGAATATCTGCCACAACATAAGTACACGGAGTGCAGGCGTCGATGTGTCCCATTATCATACATATCTCCTTATCCGAGTCAGCTTCTTGAGCCGTATCTGGCCGAGTGTCACATACTGTATGCAGAAGTATTATTTTAAGCAACACATTAAGTTGACGAAACACTCGAGACAAATGTAATTAAAGTCAGATCGTGTTTTAGACGGGGCAGAGTTCAGGGGCGGACTGGGGGGAAAAAGTGGCCCGGGGATTAATTTACAGACGGGCCCACTGAATGCGCGGCATGTATCGGCCGGCTGGCGACGAAAGTACGTTACTTAACAAAAAACCGTATGCATTTTGTTATTTTGGACAATTATTCATATAGTAATCACATTACCTGAGCCCTTGAGTTGCCTAGAGCAAAATAGTTACAGCATATATTTATTGATTTTAATTTTAACAGATCATTGATGCAATAACATTTTGACCCAATTTGCCTGACTTGACGCATGGAATAAAACATGGGCATAGGAAGCATCTTCAATGTGGGTGAGACAATTTAACAGGGGGTGTGGGCAGGTGGTGGACCTCACCTCCTCTAGTGGAGTCCGGGGGCAAGGTCCCCCGGGAAGATTTGTTTTTAAATGTTGAAGTTAAATGCATCAATCTGGTCCATTTTGAGAGCAAAATTAGGGACTAAATCTATGGCAGTCAGTAGGGGCTTGGACTGAGCCGTAGGGTCGGTTTTGGGGCCCAAAATTGCAATTTGAAATCCAAGTCTTTACTTGTGCTTGTCTGCTGCTAAAAATGGTACGACAACATGGCATTTATTTTCTGGGGTGTCAATTGCTTTAGTTGTAACAGCTGTATAAATGTGATGTGTTGGAGGTCAGCCAGTTTATATTTGAACGTCAGTTGCTGCAACAAAGCCTTTGTACACGAGTAGCCTCTTTTAAAAGGGGAGTTACCATGGGGTCCTGGCAATATAATGACCTGAACATTAAGATATAAACACCATGGTCTCATAACTTTGTGTACAGGCCCATTGGGTGTTCTGACAGGAGACTGCATTATAATAGAGTACCCAGACCTCTACTAGGGTATCAATATGTTTTAGAGGTACAATTTGATGGTTTACAATATAGTCCTGAGTTGTTACTTTAGCTTAGCAAATCTATTCAATCCTGTTTTTGGGGACGGATTAAAAAAGTGACAATATACATTTTTAGATAAGTATAGTTACAGATGCCATTATTTCAAGGCATCTGGAAAAAAAAACTGAAGCAAGACTTTAAAATATTGGCTCAATGCAAGCCATGACATCACACATTTGTTTTTAGACTAAAAGGCTGTGTGGAAGATGACACTTCCTGGGATGTTTTTTGGTCCCTGCTACAAAGTGCCTGTTGGCAGGGCCAGCCCTTGGCATAGGCAGTATAGGTGAATGCTAAGGGCGCATCAATCAATGGGGGGCGCCGAAAAACAATTGAAACAATTTAAAAATTAAAAATAAATATATCTTTTTTTATTTCATAACAACGCAATTTCCCGATTTTGGATCAACAAAGGACATCTTATCTTATACTAACAAAACTACGCCTATATTGCGTAGAGCGTCCATAAACTATGGCACCCCCCCCCCAAAATCAAGTTGAACCGCCCCAGTAAAAACTAGAGGTTTATGTGAAATATTAATTTTTTTTGAAATAATGGTTTTAGTGTGCAATTATAGGTTTTAATTTTGTATTTGTGTTAATTTAAAATAAATCAAACTCCCAAAAAACGTACACAGCTTCTGTGTGCTTTTATTAACATTGGAATGTACTATGTAAGCGGCCACAGGGGGGGGAGAGCTTTAGAGAGCTCTCACCTGAAAGACTGAGAGGCTCTGATAACCTCAGATCAGTGAGCTAAAGGCACACCTTTATATGATCATTATAATCATAAAAAAATAAGAGAATATATTTTTCATCTATTCTCTTATAGTATAAAATACTATATGACAGTAAAAAAAAGTTGTTATTAATAAACAAGAATACAGTTTAGAAGATATCCATAAAGAAAAAAAACATCTGTCTACAGTTCTGTTTCATATGGGTGTTGAGAGATGTATCCATAGATCTCTTAATGTTGCTCTCAAAGTACACCAGATTGATGAAAAGAAAAGAAGAAGAAAATCTTCACGGTGGAGCATGCCCCCGGATCCCCCAAGAGGAGGTTAGGTCCACCCCCCACTTAAATCATGTTCACATGGATAGGATACTAAATACATTGGCACACATCCTGTGTCCATATAATTCTGTTTTGGTGCATGCATGCGCGAGTCATAGTGAGTGTCTGCATTTTGGGAGGGGGGGGGCGCCAGCTAAAATCTTGCCTAGGGCAGCAAATTGGTCAGGGCCGGCCCTGCCAGTATCAGTATGTTGTTACTTTGTGGTACGCGCTGCAGTGGATATGCACCATTACATGCTCTTTTGGATCTAAAGTTCCCTTAATACCTTATTGAGAGAGAAAAGGGCGATTTTCCCGAATCTTTCATTTTTTTATCTTATTTAGACTTGGAAAACACATCTCTTTAACCCGAGGAAGGGGGCAAGAGGAAGGGGGCAAGAGGAAGGGGACAAGGGGAGGGGGGCAAGGGGAGGGGGGCAAGAGGGATGAGGGGGAGGGGGACTAGGATGTAAAGGGTGAGGATGTGACGTCAAAATCATTTAACACTTTTTCCAAGACAGCTGCAGAGCGCCTCACAGAACATCAAAGCTCAGAAACTATTCAATAAAAATATATAGTTTTACAGTTAAATTAAACAATACAAAAGTCCAGGATGAAGCTCTTTTAATTATTACCCAAACACAACTTAAAAGGGGCTTCCTTATAGTTAATAAAGTAATTAAACAATGAAAAGACAAGATCATTGGACCTGTTAAGCCCCAAGGTCCCCGCCGGCGGGAATAGTAGTAATGATGCCGCTTTCGTCAAATTAGTATGCATAGAAAGTGATAGGTGGACACGCCCCCAATTATGCAAATGAGCTAAGTCCGCCTCCCATTGGTGAATGAGCTAAGTCCCGGCTCCCATTGTCCCGCCTCCCATTCTTTGATGTGTGTGTTATCAGATTGGAGTGAAAGGCCCCCCGGCGTAGTTCTTTGATGTACTGTATAAGTGCTCTCTTTGAGTTAAGGTATTTGACCCTTGCCCCTGAGATTTGAGTAATTAGCCTTGTAATCAGATAGGTTTGAAAAGCCCCAGGCAGTCCCTTTGTTGTATAGTTCTTTGATGTATTGATTAAGATAGTCTCTTTGAGTTAAGGTATTTGACCCCTGCCCCTCAGAGCCCTTTGTTGTCTAATCTAATTAGCTTTTGATGTTTGCCCTTTGATGTGATGTGTTATAACAGGCAGGTGTGATTTCACATTGGTGAAAGAACAATTCACACTGCCCAAGTAGATGTTTAGGAGTCTCTTGGAAGTATACGAATGCAGTATATGTTTTACAAAGGGGGTATTCATGTTATTTTTAAAATATCTTATTTAGGTTTTTAATAGTGATACCTAAGGATATTCTCTTTTTTAATTGTAGGGACTGTGAACTAATGTGTAATTACTTTTTACTAACTATAAGAAAAGTCTCTCTGAAGAGGGGGAAATAATAAAAAAACATGATCTTTGTCTTTTTTATAATTACTTTACACCACTATAAGGAAACCCAATATTAAGTTGTGTGAGGTTGTACTAGGGATAATATTAGAATGTTGCTGTACCCATAAAAGAGAAGTATCTTTAAAAAATGTGTTTCTGCTCCATTTCACTCCATGAAGCCTCCAGCTTGTACAAGGGCTCCACCTCCACTCAACATAACATGTCCCGCCCTCCTCACCAGAACATTTAAAAGTAAGGGGATGGAAATATATGAAAATAAATACGCTCAAACTAAATAACAGGCCAGTCATTTCCACTCACCAGTCACCTTTCAAAAAAAGAAAAATGGTCAAGAGACGCCTAGATATGGGTTTAATCAGCGAGACGCCTGTGACAACTTACAGCCATTTGGGCTGTGTTAACTCTGTTGTCTTCCAGAGATCTCCACGCAACCACTGTATCGGAAGAAGTAGTGCATCAAGAAACCATAGTGGAACCATCGGTGTACAAGATATTTGCAAAGAAAAGCAAAGAAACACAGACAGCATGCGAGATCAAAGAAGAGATTTCACACCCGCCCCTCAATGTGGAGGAAGAAGGAGTTATTTCCCCGCTGCCAGAAGTGAGAAGAGTCCTGAAAAGCACCGTCTGGGAAACTAAAAGCGGACCATCGGGGCGATGGTATTAATGCGCAAGCCATTTGGAGACGCTGGGGAAGGACCCCTCTGATGATTTTGTTTTGGAGTATTTCAACTCTACATGCGGGGTTTTTCAGGCATCTTTGCGGGTGCCTCTGACTGCTTGGCTTAAAATGATTGATGGAAAAGCTACAAAGCTTAAAGAACCTTTTAAACAGAGTCAGACATCGACGGACATTATACTGGTGAAAAAGACTCTCACCTTTGCAGAGGACTCCGCCTCCCACTCAACATAACAAGTCACACCCTACTCGCCAGATCATTTAAAACTAAGGAACCCTCAAAGAAAAACATTGTGCTTTCTACCTATGTAAAAAGAGAGTCGGGGTTCTCTTATGAAAATGTGATATCTCTGTATCAAGACGATGTGTTTAAAAAATGAATTTTGTGAAAAATACCAACGGTGTGAGAGACGTCATAAAGACACTCATTCTAACCACAGTGTTTGATCTCTACAAATGTTTAAAGATTGTTACAAAATGTAAAAAAAAAATAAAAATAAAATGTATTCAGATGACTCTGTTTTTATTAGGAAAACAAACATATAATACAAATGGGTAAGGGGGTAAATGTAACCATCTTGGTTACATACTGCAATAATTTCTTAATTGGCGCTCCTAACGGGTGGCGGTAAGTTGTCACAGGCGTCTCGCTGATTAAACCCATATCTAGGCCTCTCTTGACGTTATTTCTCTTGACCATTTTTCTTTTTTTGAAAAGTGACTTGGTGAGTGGAAATGACTGGCCTGTTATTTAGTTTGAGCGTATTTATTTTCATGTATTTCAACCCCTTACTTTTAAATGTTCTGGTGAGGAGGGCGGGACATGTTATGTTGAGTGGAGGCGGAGCCCTTGTACAAGCTGGAGGCTTCATGGAGTGAAATGGAGCAGAAACACATTTTTTAAAGATACTTCTCTTTTATGGGTACAGCAACATTCTAATATTATCCCTAGTACAACCTCACACAACTTAATATTGGGTTTCCTTATTGTGGTGTAAAGTAATTATAAAAAAGACAAAGATCATGTTTTTAAAATTGTTTTATTATTTCCCCCTCTTCAGAGAGACTTTTCTTATAGTTAGTAAAAAGTAATTACACATTAGTTCACAGTCCCTACAATTAAAAAAGAGAATATCCTCAGGTATCACTATTAAAAACCTAAATAAGATTTGTAAAACATATACTGCATTCCTATACTTCCAAGAGACTCCTAAACATCTACTTGGGCAGTGTGAATTGAACGATAAACCGATCACTGTAAACGAAACGCGGAGAGAAGCAGCAGTGCAAATTGTTAAAATGTAATGTGTTTTTATGAAAATGTGTTCAATGTTGTGTTTTCAATTAAACAATCGCGGAGCCCTTTGGAGAAAAGTGAGAGTATTTTGCAGTCAAAAACAGGGGAAAGTCTGCCCCTTCCTCCCTGAGCCCCTCCTCCAACCCCCAAGAACGCTCACATGACCAAAAGAGGGCGAGAGATAAGTTTGTGCACAGATCTTTTGGCTGTACTCTGAACCCGGCCCAGATGCTGCATTCGTTTCTTGACTGGCTCTTCGGACGGTTGGCAGCAAGTTGTCGCACAAGCTAATTAAACCCAATTCGTGACGTCTCTCGGCCATGTTTCTTTTTTGAAAAAGTGACTAGGTAAGTGGAATTGCCTGTCTTTTTTAAATTGAGTTTTGAGCATATCTCTATACACTCCTCTGCTGGCCATAGCCTCAGGAGCGGCGGGGCAAAGGGGGGAGGCTGTAAGGGTAGGCATTTATACAGAGATTAACATCAAAGGCTTTCACCAATGTGAAATTACACCTGCCTGTTATAACACATCACATCAAAGGGCAAACATCAAAGGCTAATTAGATTAGACAATAAAGGGCTCTGAGGGGCAGGGGTAAAAGAGACTATCTTAATCAATACATCAAAGAACTATACAACAAAGGTACTGCCTGGGGCTT
>NC_047526.1:34329563-34349308 GCF_902827115.2 Pseudochaenichthys georgianus | reverse complement strand
GGAGAGGGGGTGGGTCTTTTCATCTGCTGGCGGGTTGCCGGGATAACAGTATCCTCCGGGGAGGCATTGAACCCTTCTCAACTGCCCCCCGGAGGAGGCAGGGGAGTCAGGTACCCAGAGGGTGGACGGCCAGGGCGAGGCCGCCACACCGCGCTGGAGTCAGGGTCCCGGTGAGGCGCAGGACGGAGCACCCGGCAGTAGCCTCCAGCAGACCCCCGCGCGGTTCCCTCGTCCCTCAGAAGAGGTGGAGAGGCGGAGAGGCGGGGTGGGTCTTTTCATCTGCTGGCGGGTTGCCGGGATAACAGTATCCTCCGGGGAGGCATTGAACCCCTCTCAACTGCCCCCCGGAGGAGGCAGGGGAGTCAGGTACCCAGAGGGTGGACGGCCAGGGCGAGGCCGCCACACCGCGCTGGAGTCAGGGTCCCGGTGAGGCGCAGGACGGAGCACCCGGCAGTAGCCTCCAGCAGACCCCCGCGCGGTTCCCTCGTCCCTCAGAAGAGGTGGAGAGGCGGAGAGGCGGAGGGGTGGGTCTTTTCATCTGCTGGCGGGTTGCCGGGATAACAGTATCCTCCGGGGAGGCATTGAACCCTTCTCAACTGCCCCCCGGAGGAGGCAGGGGAGTCAGGTACCCAGAGGGTGGACGGCCAGGGCGAGGCCGCCACAACCAGAGAACCAGAAAAAAGGGGTGAAATGGGAAAAAAGTACCCCAAAATAGTGTTCCATAAGGCGGGTAGAGTCCCCTGACAACTCCCCATACCTTTCTCCAGGGTGGGAACAAGTTTAAGTCAACTTTTGGAAGAACCAGAGAAAAGGGTGAAAATGGATAAAGTGTATCCGAAAATAGTGTTCCAAAAGGCAGGTAGAGTCCCCTGACAACTCCCCATACCTTTCTCCAGGGTGGGAACAAGTTTAAGTCAACTTTTGGAAGAACCAGAGAAAAGGGTGAAAATGGATAAATTGTATCCGAAAATAGTGTTCCAAAAGGCAGGTAGAGTCCCCTGACAACTCCCCATACCTTTCTCCAGGGTGGGAACAAGTTTAAGTCAACTTTTGGAAGAACCAGAGAAAAGGGTGAAAATGGATAAATTGTATCCGAAAATAGTGTTCCAAAAGGCAGGTAGAGTCCCCTGACAACTCCCCATACCTTTCTCCAGGGTGGGAACAAGTTTAAGTCAACTTTTGGAAGAACCAGAGAAAAGGGTGAAAATGGATAAATTGTATCCGAAAATAGTGTTCCAAAAGGCAGGTAGAGTCCCCTGACAACTCCCCATACCTTTATCCAGGGTGGGAAAAAGTTAAAGTCAACTTTTGGAAGAACCAGAGAAAAGGGTGAAAATGGATAAATTGTATCCGAAAATAGTGTTCCAAAAGGCAGGTAGAGTCCCCTGACAACTCCCCCTACCTTTCTCCAGAGTCGGAAAAAGTATAAGTTAACTTTTTGGAAGAACCATAAAAAGGGGTGAAAATGGATAAAATGTATCCCAAAATAGTGCCTCTTGAGGCGGGTAGAGTCCCCTGACAACTCCCCTTGCATTCCTCCAGACACCAGTTTGAAAACTTAAAGTTTTGTGAGAACCATGATTGGGGGTCCTCCAGGCAACAATTTCATCCGATCCAAAGTGCTCATGAGGCGGATACATTCCTCCATGATTTCCCCATCATGTGAAAATAGCTCGTTTTTTTCTAAGTGCTCTCAAAAACCGGGTTTCCGATTTCGTGCAGATGGTAGCTTGGAAAAGATGAATGAAAATTTTGGACGGAGGAGGGGAGCTCTCGTTTCCCCTCTCCGTTGTAAATTGCAACGGGGGAGTGCAAAAGTCTCCGGGGCTTCGTTCCGAAGCGCCGAAGACTTGACCCCCTCCCCCGTTGGCACTTAGCCGTTTTTCAAGAATTTTCAAAAACTTCATTTTTGATTATTTTAACATATAATTGACCGTTTTCTTTACTTTTTTTTGCTTTCCACGGGTGGAGGCGCATGGCAGGCCGCATATGAGCTTCCAAATTCGGCCTGGAACGTCCGGGAATTATGGGTTAAGCTCCATATACTGACGACTCCCATTAAAAGTGATTGAAATGTACAGGAATCTGTCCATTTCAATCACATTTGACGACGCATGCAGGGTGACCCTGGCTACACTTAAAGGGGGTATACTTTGCGGTGCTTTACCGTCCGCCCATCAGCACCCATAGTCGGCCTTCCTCACAGCAGCAGCACCCAACCTCCATGGAGGATTTTGCTCGTGCCCCTGGCTACACTTAAAGGGGGTATACTTTGCGGTGCTTTACCGTCCACCCATCAGCACCCATAGTCGGCCTTCTTCACAGCAGCAGCACCCAACCTCCATGGAGGATGTTTCTCGTGCCCCTGGCTACACTTAAAGGGGGTATACTTTGCGGTGCTTTACCGTCCGCCCATCAGCACCCATAGTCGGCCTTATTCACAGCAGCAACACCCAACCTCCATGGAGGATGTTTCTCGTGCCCCTGGCTACACTTAAAGGGGGTATACTTTGCGGTGCTTTACCGTCCGCCCATCAGCACCCATAGTCGGCCTTATTCACAGCAGCAACACCCAACCTCCATGGAGGATGTTTCTCGTGCCCCTGGCTACACTTAAAGGGGGTATACTTTGCGGTGCTTTACCGTCCGCCCATCAGCACCCATAGTCGGCCTTATTCACAGCAGCAACACCCAACCTCCATGGAGGATGTTTCTCGTGCCCCTGGCTACACTTAAAGGGGGTATACTTTGCGGTGCTTTACCGTCCGCCCATCAGCACCCATAGTCGGCCTTATTCACAGCAGCAACACCCAACCTCCAGTGGAGGATGTTATCATGCCCCTGGCAACACTGGTAAACACTGGTAACATATGTCTAGCCGCTGACAGGAACTTGACATCGGAACTTGACATCGCATTTCCATTGAGCGGACTCCCGTACATGGGAAGGGCAAGTCCCACGGTACCTCCGTTCATAAGGCTGACATTTGCCTTACACTTAAAGGGGGTCTACTTTGCGGTGCTTTACCGTCCGCCCATCGGCACCCATAGTCGGCCTTATTCACAGCAGCAACACCCAACCTCCAGTGGAGGATGTTATCATGCCCCTGGCAACACTGGTAAACACTGGTAACATATGTCTAGCCGCTGACAGGAACTTGACATCGGAACTTGACATCGCATTTCCATTGAGCGGACTCCCGTACATGGGAAGGGCAAGTCCCACGGTACCTCCGTTCATAAGGCTGACATTTGCCTTACTTTAAGAACAATTCACACTGCCCAAGTAGATGTTTAGGAGTCTCTTGGAAGTATACAAATGCAGTATATATTTTACAAAGGGGGTATTCATGTTATTTTTAAAAGATCTTATTTAGGTTTTTTATAGTGATACCTGAGGATATTCTCTTTCTTAATTGTAGGGACTGTGAACTAATGTGTAATTACTTTTTACTAACTATAAGAAAAGTCTCTCTGAAGAGGGGGACATACTAAAACAATTTTAAAAACATGATCTTTGTCTTTTTTATAATTACTTTACACCACTATAAGGAAACCCAATATTAAGTTGTGTGAGGTTGTCCTAGGGATAATATTAGAATTTTGCTGTACCCATAAAAGAGAAGTATCTTTAAAAAATGTGTTTCTGCTCCATTTCACTCCATGAAGCCTCCAGCTTGTACAAGGGCTCCGCCTCCACTCAACATAACATGTCCCGCCCTCCTCACCAGAACATTTAAAAGTAAGGGGATGGAAATAGATGAAAATAAATACACTCAAACTAAATAACAGGCCTGTCATTTCCACTCACCAAGTCACCTTTCAAAAAAAGAAAAATGGTCAAGAGACGCCTAGATATGGATTTAATCAGTGAGACGCCTGTGACAACTTACAGCCATCTGTCCGGAGCGCCAATCAAGAAACGAATGCAATATCTGTGCCGGATTCAGACGCCTCCAGCCGAAGAACTTCATGAAGAATGGACTCTGAAAAATGGCGATGTTTGGGGTTATGTATTCAACTATATGGGGAATGAACTGCATTTATACAATCTGAAGAATGGAGAAACATATGGACCACGTAGTGTTAAAGCGACACTGACCTCAACAGATTTGGTTGTGTTAACTCTGGTGTCTTCCAGAGATCTCCACGCAACCACTGTATCAGAAGAAGTAGTGCATCAAGAAACCATAGTGGAACCATCGGTGTACAAGATATTTGCAAAGAAAAGCAAAGAAACACAGACAGCATGCGAGATCAAAGAAGAGATTTCACCGTCGCCCCTCAATGTGGAGGAAGAAGGAGTTATTTCCCCGCTGCCAGAAGTGAGAAGAGTCCTGACAAGCACCGTCTGGTATTACCGCGCAAGCCATTTGGAGACGCTGGGGAAGGACCCCTCCGATGATTTTGTTTTGGAGTATTTTAACTCTACGTGCGGGGTTTTTCAGACATCCTTGCGGGTGCCTCTGACTGCTTGGCTGAAAATGATTGATGGAAAAGCTACAAAGCTTAAAGAACTTTTTAAACAGAGTCAGACATCGATGGACATTATACTGGTGAAAAAGACTCTCACCTTTACAGAGGACTCCGCCTCCTACTCAACATAACAAGTCACACCCTCCTCACCAGATCATTTAAAACTAAGGACCCCTCAAAGAAAAACATTGTGCTTTCTACCTATGTAAAAAGAGAGTCTGGGTTGTCTTACGGAAATGTGTTATCTCTGTATCAAGACGATGTGTTTAAAAAATGAATTTTGTGAAAAATACCAACAGTGTGAGAGACGTCATAAAGACACTCATTCTAACCACAGTGTTTGATCTCTACAAATATTTAAAGATTGTTACAAAATGTAAACAAATTAAAAAAAAGTCTGGAGACAAAATGTATTCAGATGACCCTGTTTTTATTAGGAAAACAAACATATAATACAAATGGGTTAGGGGGTAAATGTAACCATCTTGTACTTAATAGTCTAACAAAATACTTTTATATGACTACATTTTCTTTTCAAACGCACTTTCTGAAATTATTTATTTATTATTTCAGTGGAACAATCCAGTTTTTGCTAACATCAACGCTTTCTTCTCTTTTTTCTTGTGGTACTAAGATACTTTTAGACACACTTTGGCGTGTGAAACACTTGTTCAGTTAAACAAGGTTTTTTCTTTTTTCTGATAACCTTACATATTTTTAGTTATTTTTTCTGCTACCAAGATACTTTAACATACACCTTGATGTAAGCAACACTTAACAAAAGGGTATAATATGAAGTACTTGGTAAGGAAGGGGTTTTTCCTTAAGGGGTGCAAAACTTTAGAACAGGGTAAATATTCATTAATTTGTATTTTTTTTTTTTTGATTTTCAACATACTATTTTGTACACAATGACTTTTCCATATTTCTGACAAACTATACTTTTTGACTTTTTTTCGTAGAATCTTGACAAAACTATTACTTGTTCTTAAATGATGACCTATTGCTGGAGATGAGATAAAAAAGCTACAACGCTTACAGAACTTTTTTCTAAAAACTCTCAATTCTTTAAATGACTCCCCCCATTCAAAGCAATAAGCCCCACCCTCCACTCAGCAAATAATCTACAACGAAAGACCCTACTAAGACGACAGTTGTAAACTAGCCATGGATCTGAGAAAAACCAAGACTCCCCCCGCGAGTTGCATCCAGGAACAGACTCTTGAACTACCATCAACACCACCATTTGGGAAAACCGAATCTTGCAGTACTACTGCTGCTGATGCTACTCCTCGGGTCAAGAAGTCTCTGTTTAGGGACACAGTGAAATCGGAATTGTTTCATATTCTGGAGATGGTGATGTATCGGTACAGAGAAGAAATCGGCAAAGGATGCCGAGGCAGTCACCCCGACCAGAGGCAACACGATTGTCGGACACAAAAGATGCATTACATCTAAAAAAAGAGCACAGAGCACATGATACACTTTAAATGTTTCGTTTACAATACTATTACTATATATGAAAGCAAAAAAAAAAAAAACACATATTCATTTTGTAATTGTTGTTTAATTGAAAAAACACAACATTCAACACATTTTCATAAAAAAATACATTTTACCAAGTTAGTGTCGTAGTGCATACAAGGTAATAGACTTAACGATTTGCACTGCTGCTTCTCTCCGCGTTTCATTGACAGTGATTGGTTTATCGTTCAATTCACACTGCCCAAGTAGATGTTTAGGGGTCTCTTGGTATACGAATGCATTTTTTATGTCAGATAAATGCATTAACATCACATGCAAATTCTCTATCCTTGCACCCGCAACGATTATAATCTGCTTTGTTTCTTCGTCGGTTTCTCCATTATTAGCTCTGAATGTAATCCTTTCTTGTGCTTCTTGTGGTCTGTTGAATACCTGGCGTAGGATTTGTTTAGCTGTAAGGACAGGTACCATATAATTGTCTTCAAAAGCTTTGTCTATGTCGTCACACGTTTTGGCGTATCCTCCCCGCTGTAATGACAACCGACACTAGAATAGAGATCCTCCAACAGTCTTTTAATACATGTTCTGGCACTGTCACCAATTTAGGCAATTCCACAGTATCGAGCTTTTTCTCTCATTATACTGAAGCAAAGCTCTGCCCTTGCTTTTGGTATTTGCTCAACACATTCGCAGCAGTCGGTTAGCGGTAGATGATCTATAAGATTATTATGATCCGGTAATGGCTCTACAACACCATCAGCATCCTCTAGTTTACATTTCTTCACTTTGTTCCTTTTTCTTTTCACCTTCCTTCTTTTTGTCTTTTCCGTTTTCCGTCCTATGGCCCCTTTTCTTTTCATTCGCATTCTGCATTTGCTTTTAATTTTTCTTCTCCTTTTCATTTTGCTTTTTCTTTTTCTTCGTTTTTCTTTACTTTTTCTTTTCTGCTAATTGTCGTTTGCGATCTTGGCGAGTGGTATGAGATATACTGTTTCTATAAAGGTTATCTATAATACCATCTTTTAAATAAATAAATAAATAAATAAAGATTAAAGAAAGATATTCTTCATATGTCATGTTATCATGGTCCTCTTTTGTCCTAAAGACCTTACATGGATATGATATAGAGGAGAGCTCTTCTTCGGGAACATCCTCTCCCCTACTTTGTAACATCCAGTCATTAAGCCCATATCCGTTATCCTGGTGATAATAAGGGTAGGCTACATCAGACTTGGTTTTTCTCAGATCCATGGCTAGTTTTCAACGGTCGTCCTTAGTTTTATATGATTTGCTGAGTGGGGTGGAACTTATTGCGTTGAGTGGGAGGCCTCATCTGTAGAAAGTACTCTGTTTTATTAGATTCCGTAAAGCATCTGACTCTTAACGGCAATTTGTGATTTTGAGGCTATCTCAGTGAAACAAGGCTGTTTTGAACATTTGACAGATGTATGCTTAATTCTCTCAAAAAGGTCACCGAAAAGATACACTTTTCTTTTTAAAAAGCTGACCACTACCATGAAAGTACTCTGTTTTATTAGATTTCGTTAAGAATCTGACTCTTAATGGCAGTTTGTGATTTTGAGGCTATTTCAGTGAAACAAGGCTGTTTTGAACATTTGACAGATTTATGCTTTAATTCTCTGAGAAAGTTACTGAAAGATACACTTTGTGTATAAAAGCTGAAAAGTAGATAATGAAGTACTTTGTTTTAGTAGATTTCGTCAAGCATCTGACTCTTAATGGTCCTCTCTAAATTTGATTCAGGGTTTGTTTTAAATGATTTGTGCTTTGTGTTTACAGACACACAGAAAACACTGAAAAACACAAAAAGAAGGACTGTAATACACATGTATCAGACACGCTCCCCTTGCTATAATGATGACAACAGTTTTTAAATGTAAAAAAAACACTTTTTTATTTTTCACACAAAAAATCAATAGTTATACTGATTGTAGCATCCCCAGAACCGTCTCCAGCTTAGAATTCCCCCATATTACTGGAGATATCCTGATGGAGTTTTTTCACTTCAGTCAAAATATTCATGTGTATGCTGTTTTCGACACAAAGATGCATTACATCTACAAACAGAGCATACAATAGAGCACATGATACACTTTTGATGTTTGCTTCTTTTCTGAGGTAATGTTACAGAATGTTTCGGAAAATGAAGATTCCAGGACCACATTTTCATATCTTTTCCGCCATCAAAATGTATAAACGACACATCAAATCACATCTACAGACCAAGACGAAGCGAATGGAAGTAATCCCTGCGTGTGACAAACGTGTATTTTACATTTAATAGTTACAAAATGAATAAACCTATTATACTAACTACCCTAAAATACTACACTAACTATACAATAATCAACTTCAAATATGGAGAGTCTGAGAAGACAACTTTCCACATATAATTATCTCTTGACTAAATATAAAAATGTTTGCATGCATGCCATAGCATGGATTCGCGACCATCCGCACCAAAGAGCAACGCTTATATCACTGCAACTGCACTGCTTAGAATCTGACAGCCTTGGTGGTGGGGGAGGGGAATACAATGAATCAATCAATCAATCAATCAATCAATCAATCAATCAATCAATCAATCAATCAATCAATCAATCAATCAATGTTTATTTATATAGCCCAATATCACAAATGTTACTTTTGTCTCAGTGGTCTTCACAGTGTGTACAGAATATCAGTATGACAATACGACACCCTCTGTCCTTAGACCCTCACATCGTACAAGGAAAAACTTCCAAAGAAAACCCAGTTTAAAGGGAAAAATGGGAGAAACCTCAGGGAGAGCAACAGAGGAGGGATCCCTCTCCCAGGACGGACAGACGTGCAATAGATGCCGTGTGTAAATTGAAAAGATAATACATTTGCAACATAGGTAGTCCAAATGTTTGGAAATGCATGTGTGTATAATAGGAAGATGAATCCACGAGGATATCCATCCAGGACCTCTGATCCAGGACCACAGCCACGACTCAAGATCCAGCGCTCGCGATTCAGGACACAGGACCGCAGGATCATCCATGACTCCGGATCCCAGCGTATATAGACACCAAAAAGAAAGACATGTGGGGAAGCTGGGTTAATCGGAACATGAGTGTACACGGGTATAGACAGAGAGAAGGAAGAAGTAAGATGTCCCCCGACAAACTAAGCCTATATCAGCAAAACTAGGGGCTGAATCTAATCAGCCCTAACTATAAGCTTTATCAAAAAGGAAGGTCTTAAGCGCACTCTTAAAAACGGATAGGGTGTCTGCCGCCCGAACACAAACTGGAAGCTGATTCCACAAATGTGGAGCTTGATAAGAAAAGGCTCTGGCTCCCATTGTACTTTTAAAGATTCTAGGAACAACCAACAACCCTGCATTCTTGGAACGCAATGCCCTAGTAGGACAGTAGGGTATAATGAGTTCTTTAAGGTAAGATGGCGCCTGCCCATTAAGGGCTTTGTAGGCGAGAAGAAGAATTTTAAATTCTATTCTGTGTTCTATAGGAAGCCAGTGTAAGGCAGCCAGAACAGGAGTAATGTGGTCCCTTTTCCTAACTCTGGTTAGTACACGAGCCGCAGCATTTTGAATCAGCTGAAGCAACTTGATTGACTTCTTAGTACTCCCTGATAATAAAGAGTTACAATAATCCAGCCTAGAAGTAACAAATGCATGGACTAGTTTCTCTGCATCGTTTTGAGGCAAGATATGCCTGATTTTTGCAATGTTACGTAGATGGAAGTAGGCGGTCCTTGAAATTGATTTTATGTGGGCGTTAAAGGATAAATCCTGATCAAATATAACACCAAGATTCCTTACAGTCTCACTGGAGGCCAAATTAATGCCATCCATGGTTAGTATGTCTTTAGATAATTTGTTTCGTAGATTCTTCGGGCCAAGTACAATAACTTCAGTTTTGGTCGTGTTTAACATCAAAAAGTTTAAGGTCATCCACGTTTTTAAGTCCTTAAGGCAGTCTTGAATTTTATTTAGATGATTAATTTCATCAGGCTTGATTGATAAATATAGTTGAGTATCATCCGCATAACAATGAAAGTTTACAGAATGATTCCTTATAATATTGCCTAACGGAAGCATATATAATGTGAACAAAATAGGTCCGAGCACTGAGCCCTGTGGCACTCCATGGCTAACTTTGGTTTGCGTGGAAGATTCATCGTTAACACGTACAAACTGAGAGCGTTCAGATAGATAGGACCTAAACCAGCCTAAATAGGATATCATGGTCGATAGTATCAAATGCAGCACTAAGATCGAGCAAAACAAGAATAGAGACAAGTCCCTTGTCTGAGGCTATTAGAATATCATTTGTGACTTTAACCAGAGCTGTCTCTGTGCTATGATGTGTTCTAAAGCCAGACTGAAAATCTTCAAATAAATCATTGTTTTTTAAGTAATCACACAACTGTTTTGCGACCGCTTTCTCAAGAATTTTTGAGAGGAACGGAAGATTAGAAATAGGTCTATAGTTGGCTAAAACCTCTGGATCGAGGTTGTGCTTTTTAAGAAGCGGTTTTATCACTGCTACTTTGAATGATTGTGGAACATAGCCTGATAATAAAGACATGTACATGGTCGCAGGGTCCCCACATTTTTGCAAGCGGGTTCCACACAAGTGCAACAACACACTCTCAAAGGCTCGGAGCGCCAAGCACATTTTTTGAATTTTTTTCAATTTGCTCATTCTTCTCCAGCAAAACCCTGTCTGACTCTACGAGTAAATCAGGATTTTGTGAGAAAGTTTGCCATTTGATTGAAAAAAAGTTCTGGGTGTTCTAGGGTTCCCATACTTCAGATCCCTGATCTGGGCCCTATTTAGGCCCTTTTTGGGCCCTGTGAAAAAATTATCTATTTATATCTCTTTTAGGATTTCACGTTTTCTTAATTAAAAATATCTTATAGGAGCGAACGGTAGCAGCTGGATCCCTGAAATTCTACACCAGTGTATTACATATAGCGGGGAACATTTGCTGTGAATATCAATTGCGTCACTCAAATGCTTGATGTTATATCAATATTATTCCAATGAAAAGCTAATTTGTCTAAAAGTGCTACTAATTCGTATCTTTTGATAACAACCTCTGATCGGTTCGGGCTCAGTGGCTAGCCCACATTTGAACGTATTCCGCATCCAATGGTACCCTCCGTGAGTCTCTAGGACCTCAGGGGGTGGAGCTAGGGCACTCAGACGTCAATGGCAGTAATGCATGATGGCATTTGATTGAAAAAAAGTTCTGGGTGGGCTAGGGTTCCCATATTACATATTCCTGATCTGGGCCCTATTTAGAGGCCCCCTGTGAAAAAAGTATCTCTTTAGCCCTTTTCAAAGTACTTTAAACACTCACGGAGCACTGCGGCTTCTCAAAAGGCCTTAACGGAAGGTTTTGTTACATTATAAGCCGTAACCTTTGACATTTAGTCGCACCAGAGGCATCCATCTGCATCTGCTCTCCGAGACGGTTAAAATGACATCAAGCTCAAAGCGGTCGGACCTTCCTTTGTGCTGTAAAGAGCACCGTACGGCATGGAAGCGTGACCTTTGACCTTTGGAGCTTTGTTACATTTCAAGCCGTAACCTTTGACATTAGGAGCAGCAGAGGCATCAATCTGCATGTACTTTTCGCGCCGGTTCTAATGAGAGCGAGCTCAAAGCGGTCGGAACTTCCTTTGCGCCGTCGAGGGTACTGTCGGCATTGCGAATGTGACCTCTGACCTCAGTTTTGACCTTGTCGAAGGTCGCAGGGTCCCCAAATTTTGCAAGCGGGTTCCACACACGTTAACCAACACACTCTCAAGGTTTAGGAGCGCCAACCACATTCTTTCAATTTTTTTCATTTTCTACCCCTCTCCACCACAAGCCTGTCAGACCCTTAGCTTATGAGAGGATTTTGTGAGAAAGTTTGACATTTAATTGAATAAACATTTCTGGGTGGGTAAGGGTTCCCATATTTTAGATTCCTGATCTGGGCCCTATTTAGAAGACCCTGAATAAAAAATTAGGACCCCACATTAGGTTGACGGACACCCCCCCCCCATAAGTACAAGTACACAGTAAGTGAATACTCGTGTTACTGTGTAATATGTGGAAAGTGGGACCCCATATTGGGTTGACGGACACCCCCCGACATGACAAATATTTGGTAAGTGGGACCCCATATTGGGTTGACGGACACCCCCCCCATAAGTACAAGTACACAGTAAGTGAATACATGTGTTACTGTGTAATATGTGTAAAGTGGGACCCCATATTGGGTTGATGGACACCCCCCCCAATAAATACAAGTACACAGTAAGTGAATACTCGTGTTAATGTGTAATATGTGGAAAGTGGGACCCTATATCGGGTTGACGGACACCCCCCGACATGACAAATATTTGGTAAGTGGGACCCCATATTGGGTTGACGGACACCCCCCCCATAAGTACAAGTACACAGTAAGTGAATACATGTGTTCCTGTGTAATATGTGGAAAGTGGGACCCCATATTGGGTTGATGGACACCCCCCATAAGTATAAGTACACAGCAAGTGAATACTCGTGTTACTGTGTAATATGTGGAAAGTGGTACCCCATATTGGGTTGATGGACACCCCCCCCATAAGTACAAGTACACAGTAAGTGAATACATGTGTTCCTGTGTAATATGTGGAAAGTGGGACCCCATATTGGGTTGATGGACACCCCCCCATAAGTATAAGTACACAGCAAGTGAATACTCGTGTTACTGTGTAATATGTGGAAAGTGGGACCCCATATTGGGTTGATGGACACCCCCCCCCATAAGTACAAGTACACAGTAAGTGAATACTCGTGTTACTGTGTAATATATGGAAAGTAGGCCCTCATATTGCCTTTGGGCCACCCCCCCATGCAGTATAAGTACACACTAATGAGAAGAGCGCCATCTATTGTCCAATGCATGCATAGATACTCATATGCTGTTCGTGTACTATTTAGACTGCCAAGTGACGTTAAACGGCCAAGTCCATCCCATGGCCCTAATATATTGCCCACGGCTGTTATATCCCAATGGGACAAATGTCCATGCCGGCACTAGAGGGCTTACCCGGAATAGTACTGCCAGAACGAACGATATCCACAATGTCTTCCAGTTTACAAACGTCAGCCATTCTTTTTACACGGGGGTCACTACTCGTTCTGTTTTCAATCGTCCTCATCACCTCACTTATTAAAAAGGGTATTGACTACATTCTGATCAATATATACACAGCGTTTTGCAAAGTAGTTCCCCATTTTTATTTTACTTAAAGAAAAAAGTCACTGCATTGAACAAGTCCCTGGCTTCTTCTCCATCCAACTGCTGGTTGTTAGTCTTCTTCTTCTCCATCCAACTCTGCATGTATATTTCAAGTCTCTCCTTGAGGCATCTGCATTTTATAAGCTTGTGCAGAAAAGCGCGTCCTATCCTCAGTTCATCCTCGCGAATGCCTTTTTCAATAAGACTCTGGTCAATCACTGTAATGAAATCGGGCATGTCATTCCGACAATCGTGTTGCCTCTGGTCGGGGTGACTGCCTCGGCATCCTTTGCAGATTTCTTCTCTACCGATACATCACCATCTCCAGAATATAAAACAATTCCGATTTCACTGTGTCCCTAAACAGAGACTTCTTGACCCGAGGAGTAGCATCAGAAGCATTAGTACTGCAAGATTCGGGTTTCCCAAATGGTGGTGTTGATGGTAGTTCAAGAGTCTGTTCCTGGATGCAACTCGTGGGGGGAGTCTTGGTTTTTCTCAGATCCATGGCTCGTTTACAACTGTCGTTTTAGTAGGGTCTTTCGTTGTAGATGATTTGCTGAGTGGAGGGTGGGGCTTATTGCTTTGAATGGGGGGAGTCATTTAAAGAATTGAGAGTTTTTAGAAAAAAGTTCTTTAAGCGTTGTAGCTTTTTCATCTCATCTCCAGCAATAGGTCAACATTTAAGAACAAGTAATAGTTTTGTCAAGATTCTACGGAAAAAAGTCAAAAAGTATAGTTTGTCAGAAATATGGAAAAGTCATTGTGTACAAAACAGTATGTTGAAAATCAAAAAAAAAAAATACAAATTAATGAATATTTACCCTGTTCTAAAGTTTTGCACCCCTTAAAGAAAAACCCCTTCCTTACCAAGTACTTCATATTATACCCTTTGTTAAGTGTTGCTTACATCAAGGTGTATGTTAAAGTATCTTGGTAGCAGAAAAAATAACAACAAATATGAAGGTTATCAGAAAATAAAAAACCTTGTTTAACTGAACAAGTGTTGCACACGCCAAAGTGTGTCTAAAAGTATCTTAGTACCACAAGAAAAAAGAGAAGAAAGCGTTGATTTTAGCAAAAACTGGATTGTTCCACTGAAATAACAAATAAATAATTTCAGAAAGTGCGTTTGAAAAGAAAATGTATTCAGATAAAAGTATTCTGTTAGACTATTAAGTCCAAGATGGTTACATTTACCCCCTAACCCATTTGTATTATATGTTTGTTTTCCTAATAAAAACAGAGTCATCTGAATAAATTTTTTCTCCAGACTTTTTTTTTACATTTTGTAACAATCTTTAAATATTTGTAGAGATCAAACACTGTGGTTAGAATGAGTGTCTTTATGACGTCTCTCACACCGTTGGTATTTTTCACAAAATTCATTTTTTAAACACATCGTCTTGATACAGAGATAACACATTTTCGTAAGACAACCCCAACGCTCTTTTTACATAGGTAGAAAGCACAATATTTTTCTTTGAGGGGTCCTTAGTTTAAAATGATCTGGTGAGGAGGGTGTGACTTGTTATGTTGAGTGGGAGGCGGAGTCCTCTGCAAAAGTGAGAGTATTTTTCACCAGTATAATGTCCATTGATGTCTGACTCTGTTTAAAAAGTTCTTTAACCTCTTAAGCCCCACGGGCCCGAGCTCAGGTCCGAAAATGCTATATATGTAGCAACAGTGCTATATCTGAAGTGTCATTCATGAAACTATTAATATTCCATACCCATCTGACCGGAGGAAACTTGGCTAACTGACGAAACGAAGAATTTTTTTTTTCCGAAAAAAAAGTCTCACAAGAAGCCTCTAAATGAGCCCAAGTCAAAAACGGGCAATTGCTATTTCTGCTCATAACTCACAAAAACGATCATTTATAATTCATACTTTCTGCACAAACAACACATTTTCTGAAAGCTGAGATTCCACAGATTCCATGGGTATACACCCCATCACTACAGGCACAACATTAACCGAGCTAGCAGCCAGAACATAGCAAGTAAACAATATCAGTTTTCAAATACATGACAATAATTAGGTCTTACCTTGGCTGTTTTGTGATCAAAAGTTGTGTTCAAAGGAATAAAAACGCTGCTCAAGGTTAATCCAATGTCTCTTTGTCACTTTAAAATGATTACTGATAATCAATCCTTTCATTCATGGCAGAAAATTAGGTCCAACGATTAACAGTCCATGGCTTCAGCTGCGGGAGATGCAGTTTACGGATAGCTCCCCCTCCGCAGGCGTAACGTATTTACGTATTTTGAAACTGCTACTCGATTTCATTGGCTCTAACGCTCAAAAAAGGTGTTAATCACCCAAATCGACCAATGGGTTCCAGAGATAGGAGCTTGCGTAAGTATAAATAAAGGCAGTATAGCTGTTTTACGCACAGCCCACTCCTTTGAAGCAGCATACTAGGCTATAGCATAGCAGAGCATGTCCCGCGGCGACAGGAGAGCAGAGAACGGCAGATCGATCAGCGAAACAGTGAAACAGCAGGATTTGTTTTCTTTGTCTTCATAGTAACAATGGCAGCCAGAAAGAAGACTTTTTTGTCCGTAGAGGAGGCATTGGACATGGTATTTCAGGACTCTCCGTCGGATGATAGTGATCTCGTCACGCACAAAGGGGACAGTAATGACTCTGATTATGAACCTCCGTCACCGGAAAGGTATGTAATCTCTCTGTTTGTATCTATTACTTATTTATTTGATGTAAGAGTATTAATCTATTTTTATCTTTTTGTTATTTATTTGGTGTAAGAGTGTATTCATCTATAGTAATTTCACACACGTGACAATAACACGACGGCATCCATCTTGTGATATAATGTTCTTTCACACACACTCAACAACAAACAGAGAAGATGGATGCCGTTTCTTGTTCTTGTTGTTGAAATAAACAAGACATATACATGTTGAATTTAACACGGTATTACATTACATTTCATTCAGCTGACGCTTTTATCCAACAACAACAATCTCTCCGTTTGTATCTATTATTTATTTGGTGTAAGAGTATTCATCTCTTTGTATCTATTTGTTATTTATTTGGTGTAAGAGTGTATTTATCTCTAGTAATTTCACACATGTGACAATAACACGACGGCATCCATCTTGTGATATAATGTTCTTTCACACACACTCAACAACAAACAGAGAAGATGGATGCCATTTCTTGTTCTTGTTGTTGAAATAAACAAGACATATACATGTTGAATTTAACACGGTATTACATTATATTTCATTTAGCTGACGCTTTTATCCAAACTGACTTACAACTATATATATATATATATATATATAGACACACACATATATATATATATATATATACATATATATGACAGACGGAATATTAATATTAAATATTGAAAAGATTATATGAACCCCGTCTCACATAATTTATACGGTATACATTTTGAGTGATATAATGTTATTTCACACACTCAAAATTGATGTTATGCTGTTGTTGTAGAGAAATTATTTCTGATTTGAGTTACATTTTTGAAAGTACAAGCCAGAGAATTAATCTATTTGTTTTTTCCACATTTGTTTTCACAGTGAGGAAGGCGATGAGGATATGGCTTCTGGATCACAGCCATCAACGTCTGCGTCCAAGCTACGACGTCATTCAGAGCCAGCCACACCTAAGATACGACGCCGGGCATCTGCACCAGCAGTAACTCAGCCTTCCCTTGCATCTTCTGATGAAGATGCACCATTCGAGCCGCCGTGCAAAAGAAAAGGAAAGAGAAAAGCATCAAAAAAAGCTGTAGCACCCAGGAAGTGTGGCCGAGGTGGGTCGGCCTCTACCAGAACGACAGAGGAAGAACCCAGATGGCACAGCAGAGAGGAGAATGACATATGTCCAGAGCCATTGAGGTTCATGCCAGCCAGGATCCCAGGGCCTACGTTTGACACCACGGCATTATGGTCTCCCCTCTCCCTCTTCAGACTATTTTTTGGCAATACCGTGATTAATACACTAATTGCAAACACAAACGCAAACGCCCTGAAGAGATTGCAGGCAGGGAAGAAGATGGTTTGGAAAGTGCTGACTCAAGAAGAGTTTTTTATTTTCCTGGGCATTATCATTTTCTCAGGCCTAGTTCGCGTGCACCAGCGAACAGACTACTGGAAGACTGCATGGCCATATAACTTCAGCTTCCCAGCTGATAAAATGTCCCGGAATCGCTTCGAATGCATCATTTGGTCGTTGCACATGAGCAACCCTGAAGAAGACGAGGAAAATGATCGCAAAAGAAGCACTGCAGAGTACGACAGACTTTTCAAGGTCAAGCCCTTGTACACTGAAATCACTGCTGCCTGCAAAGCATATTTCCAGCCTTATCAAAACATTTCCATTGATGAAAGGATGGTCGCCTCCAAGGCCCGCAGCAGCATGAAGCAATACATGAAGGACAAGCCAACAAAGTGGGGATTCAAACTGTTTGTGCTGGTGGATTCCTCAACAGCATACACATGGAATTTCTTTGTGTATGCGGGGAAGAGTGAGTTCATCCCAGGCCAGGGACTCAGCTACTCCTCCGTGATTGATCTCCTGCCTTTCCCTGTGCTCGGTGCGGGCTACACACTCTTTGTGGACAATTTTTACACCAGCCCTGCCCTATTTGGGGATTTGTCAACAAAAAACATTGGCTGTTGTGGGACCATTCGAAGAAATCGAGTTGGTTTTCCACAGACTGTGCTGAAAGACCTTCCGAAAAAGGCTGAAAGGGGAGATCTGCATTTGGATAAGGAGAAGCAAGCTCCTGTTTGTAAAGTGGATGGACCAACACACTCTCACTCCCTAAGCGTCCAATAGCGACGTTTGGTCAGTGTCCGTGGCGTCCAATTGTGACGCTCCTAGGCTCCTTCAGCGTCATAAAGAGACGCAAATAGCTTTCAACTGATTGCAATGTATTCCCATCTGCGTCGGGATTTGACGCTCATGGAAGCACGGCATTCGTTTATGTCGGCTGCCCTTAAAGGTAATGTGAGCGTCCATTCCCAGGAGTAAAGGATGGCAGAAGACACTACACTACCCAGAATCCCCAGCTATCGTTTGGACTACACCATGTGCTCTTGACAAACCCCGTGATAGTCCTCAAGCTCTGTGATTGGAGAGTGTGCTCCGAGGGTTAAGCCGATTCTCGAACAGCACTTGAAATGGGATGGAACCACGGCAGACTGTCCAAAACTGGATTTGAACGGGTCCACCGCGTCCCCCCTCCCCCACCCCGTCCCCAGAACTACACATGCTGGCTATTCTGTTTCGCAACATGTTCTCTATGGCACGTCTCTACTGGGAGTTGTAGTTTTAAAAGACGTTTTCGTATTTCCCATAATAAGAAGTTGCCAGTATTAAACTGTGTACATCCCTGAAGGTTTAGGGGAAAGGAAACACTCACATTTAAAACATATAATTAATAAATGGGTGAAAATTGCTTGTGCCCATTATGGGCAGTATTACTATATATACCCACATGCCAGCTAAGGTCAGAAGAGCTTTATTTAACAGCTGGTCTTATGTGTGTGACCCCTGTGATAACATTACATTACATTAATTGATAAGCCTGAAACATGCACTTGTCAAGGTTCAGAGGCACATTGTGCAAATATGGCAGTAGCCATCGATCAGCTTAAGATAAGATATACTTTATTGATCCCAAGTTGGAACATTTGCGTTACATCAGCATGTGTAACAGTTAAATATGCAGTTGTGTTTATTTGAAAATCATTTAGTATAATCACATAAATTCTGTGTTTTATATTGAACAATTCTGTGTTCTTTATTTATTGATTGTTCAATACCTGACAAGGCCGGAGATGAAATATCTACATACATCTATAAAAGTATAATACATTATGTATAATATCAGTTAAAATAAGTGCTTCAACATAGTTAACATTGCTGGAGGTATGCACAAATATTGATAGATGTCTTGTAATGCACTATTGAGGAACCTGCAACCCAAGTTTTTCATTCAGTGCAGAACTACACTGTCACAGTTGTGTAGGCCTATATGATATGTCAATAAACCTTAGAAAATCTTGAAATCTTGAAAGGGATGTGCAAAATAGTCATTACATACAGTCTTTAATTAACAATTAGTAGAGAATAACGAGTAATGAATATACTTTATAGGGATCGTATTAATATCTAATAATAAAAATATTGAAATTCAATAACATGCTTTAACCACCAGGTGTCCCTTTATATCAACTGTGCACCTTTATGGTGTAAATACAGCCTATCTACCAATTGGATCAAATATAAAAGTGAGCCGAATTAGTGTTGATACTGCAAGGAGACGCATTGTGTGAAAAGAAATGTAAGATGTTGTTTAATGGCTGATATATTTATGATCCACGTCACGTTTTCAGTTCCTCATGTTTGTCTTCTCATCAGGGCTCTATAAATACAGAACTACGGCAGATATGTAATATGTAATGCAGCCGAACCGTGTATTACAATGCCGTTATG